>NC_063047.1:16866911-16986911 GCF_018812025.1 Megalobrama amblycephala | reverse complement strand
GCAGTCTTGTCAAATTCAGCTGATTTCAGCTTAGAGCTGCAGCAGCTCAAACACGGAGCAGAAACGTTTCAGAAAACAAGCCTCACATCCACAACCACTGCAGAGATGAAATGAATGTGTTGAAAGGAAAACAGCACTGCCAAATACATCCACTCAGTCTAAACGTTTCCAATGAAAACCCTTAGCTTGCATTCTCTAAATCTACTCCTGAGAGAACTGCAATGTTTCAGCATCGTGAAGATTAATTCATCAAACCTGCTTTAAGTTCCCAGAATAACATCACTCAGTTATATAAACTTCAATAGCATTTCTGAATCAATCACCATACTGTACATTGGCATGTTCACATCCACAAATCAAGCCCAGGCTTTGATGTCTGTTATGATTATGTTCCAGAGGGAACTACTTCCGTTTAAGAACGTTGATGAAAGCATCTTTTGGGACGTCGATGTTTCCAATGCGCCGCATTTTCTTCTTTCCTTCGGCCTGCTTCTTCAGCAGTTTCATTTTTCGTGTAATGTCACCGCCGTACTAGAAAAGAAAGATGTGCCCGAGAATCAGCAGCTAATCAAGCAAAAAAAATCTTCAATATGAGAAGAAGTACTTACACATTTTGCTAGAACATTCTTCCGGTATGCTTTGATCCTAAAAGATGGAATCGTGGGTAAGGAATATTAACTTACATAAGTTATTTTCCTGGTATTATGCACACTCATTATACAACGCTCACGTTTCTCGTGCGATGATCTTGCTGCCGATGGCTGCCTGCACTGCGATCTCAAACATCTGTCTCGGGATGGACTCCTTCAGTCTCTCGCATATGGCTTTTCCCGCACTGTACGCTTTCTCTCTAAACACAAGGACAAATCAGAGCTGGTGTCAGTGCTTTCTAGCAATCGCACCACAAACAGAGAAGACAGTAAAAATAACAATGTGCAGTAAACAGTAAAACATCAGACCAACTGCAACAATGAGCAATTAAAGGTAAATTAAAAGACATATTAAGATCATTTTAGGCAAAATGGCTGAAAAATCATAAATACAGTCACTAGAAATATGATTTAGTAGTTTTATCACTTTTGACCAATAGGTGGCACTGTTACGAAATTGATGTGGTGTGGTCAGAGTGAGGTGACAATGACACATGCAAAGATTTGTGTCAATATGCCAAAGCATTGCAGGTATATGAAAACAGTTTCATTACTTTTTGCCAGCATAGTCTGAAGATGATCTGACTCGAATTTGGTGAAAATCGAATAAACGGTCTAGGAGGAGTTTGAAAAAGTAGGTTTTTAAAGAAAATCTAAATGGCGGACAGGAAGTTCGGACGACTATGGCAAAATTGGTATCTATGTTCTCGGCATGACACAAAGAATCTATTAAGACCAGTTTCATTACAATAAGCAAAATTAATCAAAGGTAATTAGTATACTTGGAAATTGCTTTATAACTTTTGACCACAAGGTGGCCCTGAAACATTTTGAGTACCTTCAGGGTATGGTGCTGATGACAAATACCAAGTTTCGTAATGGTACGCCAATGTGCATTTTACAACAAAATTCAAAATGGCCGATGCCCAAAATGGACAGGAAATTGGGCATTGTTTGACTTGGCATGCTGCACAGAATCTAAATAGTTTTGTGTTTTTTGGCCAAACTGTTCAGAAGTTATAAGCAAAAAGAGCATTTTTCATATCTCCTAACCACTAGGTGGCACTGCGGTGGCAGGTACCCTCAGGTCATGGTTGTCATAACACACACCAAGTTTGGTCAGAATACGATAAAGCGTCGCGGAGATATAGCCTCGCGTTCATTTTGGCGTGCTCTTCATTGAATTCGTTCACACATTATTCGAGAACGGTTTGACGAAACATCTTGAATCTTGAATGTCGGCATGGTCTGAAGATGATCTGGTTCAATATTCGTGAAAATCGGAGCAACAGCCTAGAAGGAGCTTTTGTTTTTGGAATTTTCAAATTGAGTCAAGGAATCAGAGGGAAAAAAGAATTTTGTTTCTAGCCCTTATGGTTCAAAACTTATTAGCATAAATGTAAGTGAAACTTTGGACAGTTGGTGGCGCTAGAGGGATTGAGTTTGAGACTCCAAAATTGCTGTGGTTCATGTTCAGACCGTCCTCTATCAGTGTGCCAAATTTCATAACTTTCCTGCAAACGGTTCTATGGGCTGCCATAGACTCAAGAGCAGAAGAGGAAGAATAACGCCAACGGATACATTAGGTGTCATCACGCCTTCAGTGCTCGGCCACTAATAATATGATAAGAAATACTAGTTTGCAATATCAAGCACCATCACGGACTGTTTTTGTCTTGCTGAAATAACTGGAAGTGAGTGACATCAGAAGCCTCATGCATTCTAGTTACAAATGGCTGCATTCGCTCTTACGTTAAAAATAAGGTGGACGGCCATATTCAAGTTAAGGGTTTTGGGTATTTAATTACATTCTGTGCACCTTTAAATGATCAAATATCTTTGAAATATCTCTTGAAATATAAAACTAATCATGAGAGATCGAGACTTACTTATGAATGATAATGGCGAGTTCCTCCACTGGCCGCCCGTTGAGGAGGAAGTCCATCTTAATCAGTTCAGCGGCCTCATAACCGGCATCCTCGTAATCAAAACTAGGAAAAAACAGTAAAACAAATTTACAGAATCCTCCATTGTAGTTTTGAGTTTTCTTCACAATATTCCTCATTTAAATAATTCATATGCAGATTAAAGGGGCGGGGCCTGGTTGAGTTAGTTAGTAGTGTGATGAAACTGGCGGTTATGGTAAGGGGCGGGACATTTCCCTAATGGCCAATCACAACACACTGCTCCAGCCGACCAATCAGAGCACATTGTGCTTTTCAGAAGGAGGGGCTTCATAGAGACAGGAACTAAACAGAGCGTTACTGACAGACTGGGAAGAGAGGAGCTGCAACAATGGAGAATATGAGGAAAATAATAAACATTCAAGCAGGAAAACCTGTTCTAGTAGAGCACAAAAACAACATCAAGACTTTCTAAAAGGGCATGATAGGTCCTCTTTAAGCGCTCATTCATTCATGACGAGCTCACCTGGCGTATCCTGACGACATGGACTTGAGCTGGTCGTAAAAGTCCACCACGATCTCATTTAGAGGGAATAAGTACTTCATCATCACTCGATGGTCATCGATGTAGAACATGTTCTTCTGAACAGCCCTGCGGGTCTTCAGGAAGGCAGAGAATTGCATTGTTGGTTACTACAAATGCAATGCTTCCACAGAAATTGCGAGGCAAATTTATTTTAAACGATTTAGTCACTTTGCGGTTCTTCTTTGAATTAGACCAAGATTTTTACTTCACTTACTCTTTTGAGTTAAGGCTGGAATACACGACTTCTGTAAATTTTACTCAGATTTTTTTAGTTACTAGAAAATCTAGCACTAGTTACAAGTAGTAGTAACTACTTTTTACTATTTCTGTCTCCTAATTCGCATACTATCCATCCTAAATAGTATTCAAAATTAGAATTCATGTCCTAAAACACTCTATGTTGAAATGAGTATCCCAAAGATACATGGATGGTCTACTATTTCCAGTTAGAATCCGAAGTGCAGATCTGTACAACGGCTAATATTGCCCACAACCCATTGTGCATTGGACAAGGATTCGATTAGAACTACAAACACATATAAAAAGTAACAAAAACTACAAACATGGCGGACGTGTGAGACCGATGGTTAAGTATAGAGGTTGATTCTGGGTTCCATTTACC
Organism: Megalobrama amblycephala; assembly: GCF_018812025.1. Taxonomy (NCBI): domain Eukaryota; kingdom Metazoa; phylum Chordata; class Actinopteri; order Cypriniformes; family Xenocyprididae; genus Megalobrama; species Megalobrama amblycephala. The sequence continues at coordinate 16,983,149 of NC_063047.1, read as the reverse complement.
TCGAAGGAGGAATAGAGTAGCTGGAAATGACGTCACGCCCAAGTTAACCGTGTTCCAGTACATAGGTCAGAAATCTTAGAAGGATGCAGTAATTTGAACACATAATGTCCACAAATAGAGGTTGGATAGCACTGTGTGCACCACAGTTAATGCACTGAGCAGCCATATTGGATTCTGAAGTCGGATTGTTGCGCTTCCCTCAAGTTTCCCAGTCCGCATTCCAGTTAAAAGTTCCTACTTGGAACTAGGACTTTTCCACTTCAGAGGACGAATGGAACGCACCATTAGATAAAGGGGTTTGAGTGATTAATAATCAGTATCTAACCTGACAAAATAATATTATTCCCATGTTATCCACATTATATTTCATCTGCAGCAGCATTGTGAACATTTACACAGTTTTATAAACTTTTAAAACGGTCCGTTAAAGATGCAATTATGACAAAGTAGTTTGTCCCAAAGCTTCTGCTACTCTCTCAAAAACATGTACTTTTTCTTCTCAAAAATGGTACATACTTTTTATGGCATAGTATACGTGGGCAAACTGAGACGCGGCATAACAGGATATCAAACACATTTGATATTCTGAGCAGACTTTTATCCAACTTACTGTATTCATTTGTCATGCATTTCTTAGCAACAAGATGCATGTTTCTGCACAGGTTTGTTGCGTTGGGAATGATTTCAATGTGTGTGATCCTCAGATGTTTATTGTATGATGCCAAAAGTCATGTAATAAATTCCAGCCTTCTTTACCACTAAACTACAATCACCCTGAAGGGGACTGACCTAATCTCACCTGACACAGGCTCATGATCTTCCCAGTGAAGTCGTCCGGAGCGATGATGGTTCCCAACACCATGGGTTCCAGATACTTCACCACCTGTGACCTGTCAGGGAAGTGAGCAGGGTTGATGATGGTGATCACTTCCTCACCGTGTTCCTACAAAAACAAACACTCAACTGAGGAATCTTCATATATCAATGAGATTGAAATGAATATACTTCCTACATAATAAGATTTTAAAGTATTCTGGGTAGATTTCAGCATGCTTCTAAGCAGTTGCTGTGATGTTCTGGGTGGTTCAGAGCCTCACCTTTATGAGTTTGGCAGATGCCAACACGGCCTTGTACGGTACAGTCGGAGACGTTATGATGACAGACGCGTTATACTCCTGCTCTAAACGCTGGTTAAACACCTCCATGTGCAGCAGGCCCAGAAATCCCAGCCTGAGAGAGACCCACAGAGAGAAATTTACCTGAACTCCTGCTCGACTGAGCAATGAACTTAAAACAGAGGTTTAAACTCTGACGGACTGTGCATGTGAGCGTACCTCCATCCAGCCCCCAAAGCCAAACTGCTGTCCCGCTGAACCGTCACGCTGGAGTCATTCAGCATCAGTTTCTCCACAGCGCTTCGCAGGTTAGTGTATTCTGATTGGTCCATGGGATACATGCCTGAAAGAGTTACACAACTCCAGATTTACCTCACTGTAATCCTATCCATATGCTTTTACAAAGTCTTGATGTTGTTTTTGTGCTCTACTAGAACAGGTTTTCCTGCTTGAATGTTGATTATTTTCCTCATATTCTCCATTGTTGCAGCTCCTCTCTTCCCAGTCTGTCAGTAACGCTCTGTTTAGTTCCTGTCTCTATGAAGCCCCGCCTTCTGAAAAGCACAATGTGCTCTGATTGGTCGGCTGGAGCAGTGTGTTGTGATTGGTCATTAGGGAAATGTCCCGCCCCTTACCATAACCGCCAGTTTCAACACACTACTAACTAACTCAACCAGGCCCCGCCCCTTTATTCTGCGTATTAATTATTTAAATGAGGAATATTGTGAAGATGGAGGCGTTTCAGGGAGTTCAGAAACACTGACACTGATATAGAGAAGAACTCCTGCTGGAGGGACTTTTTCATGCTCAAACAGCAACATTACACACTGAAGACAGATGAAGATGGAGAAAAGCATCTAGAAACACACCTGCGAACACCATGGCTTTAGCCGGTTTGAACCCCGGCAGCGCCTCCACAGGCTGTTTGTGCAGGAAAAATGTGTCTCCAATCTGAGCCTCCTTCACTTCCTTCATCCCTGCGATCACGTAACCCACCTGCCCGGCGTAGCTGAGGGCAGAAAGGCAAAATGCAAAAGGTCAAAAGTTAAGCTAGTGCAATTTAAGGGTGTATATGGAGTTTGGAAGGCTTTAAGCTACAGCCAAGTTTTTAAGATGCCTTCATTTGGCTGACACCATTTTTTTTTTTTCAACTTATGATTCTATTTCTGCCAAAAAGTGCTGATTTGCTTGGTTATCTTTTAAGGCCTAAGTTTTTAACCAGGAGTCTGTAGAATATTTAACATTTTTATTTCTCATTCATTTCCTTAAACATTTTTATGACTTTGTTGACTAAGTTGAAGCACTAAAATTATAACCTGGAAATTAATAAAAACTAAAACTCGCTAAAATGGAAATAAAATTAAAAAACCTAAGTAGCAATATTAAAATAATAATAATAATAATAATAAAATGATAAAAGCACATAACAAAATGATTAAAAATTTAACTAAAATTAACATGAAAACTAAAAATATAAAAATAAAAGCTAATTCAAAATATTAATCACTAAAGTCAAAACTAAAATACTAAGTTTAAATTAGATTTTAAGTCCTAAATTTCAGTGCAATCTCAGAGTTTTGGTCCTCCCAAACACAATTTTCTTAATTTAAAAAATAACTATTAAATAATTATACAATTATTAGATATTTTTTCTCTATAAAAATGCAGTTATGATAGTTAATGTTTCTAATGACAGGTTACTTGGGTCTAAATCTATAGATGTGGCATCGCTGCTGACTCTGAGACTGGCATCTTCATACAGACACTGTTTCTTCACGATGTTTTTCTCTCAGTGAGATGTTGGTCCGGTCAGTGTTACAGTGAGACTCTCACAGTGTTTCTGTCGGGTGTTGGTCCGGTCTCAGGACGCCCAGCTCATTGACCTCATACGACTTCCCCAGGTGCGCCGAGACGATCTTGTCTCCTCTGGACACGCATCCACCGAACACAGCGATGTTGGCCACTACGCCTCGGTAATGGTCGAAGGTGGAGTCGAAGACGAGGGCTTTAAACGGATCGTCCACTCGCGCTGTCGGACTGAATCACACAGTAAACAATTACATCATTACAGAAATGTGTGAACATTATTCCATTTCTTATGGAATTTTGCATTTGAAAACAATTATGTCTCAAAGTACAATATCAACATTAGGAAATCCTTTATTATGTTGGCTTGGCAAACTTATTCTTCTTCTGATGAGACTAAATGTGGACAGTGTCTCCTCCTAGAGCTTAAAGCTACAAACACCAAACTCGGGTCATACATTCAGACTGTTCTGACTCGGTGCGCTGGATCTCTTCAAACTGATCCAACTTACGGTTTTCCTAAAAATTAAGTTTAAATATCATAAAAAGCCCATAGACTTACATTGAGGGGGTCAAAACTTTCAGTAACTAATATTTAAGCATCATTCACTACATATCCATCACTGGCAAAATCTAGCAACTAGCTTAGAACATGCTAACAACATGCTAAATCATGCTATCAAAATGCTAATTCATGCTACCAACATGCTAATTCATGCTAACAATGTGTTAAAACATGTTATCAACATACAAATTAATACTAACATAGCCTAGTGGTAAATCATGTTAAGATGATAAAACATGTCAACAAACAGGCTAAATATTAGCAATGTGCTAAAACATGCTTGCAGCATGCTAATTAATGTTAACAATGTACTAAATCATGTTAACAACATACTAATTAATACTAACAAAGTGGTAAATCATGTTAACGTGATAAAACATGTCAGCAACATGTTAAATCATGCTAGCATTGTGTTATAAAATGCTAGCAATGTGTTAAAACATGCTTGCAAAATGCTAATTAATGTTAGCAATGTGTTAAATCATGTTAACAACATGCTAATTCATGCTAACAATGTACTAAAACATGTTATCAACATACTAATTAATACTAACAAAGTGGTAAATCATATTAACGTGATAAAACATGTCAGCAAAATGTTAACTCATGCTAGCATTGTGCTAGAAAATGCTAGCAATGTGCTAAAACATGCTTGCAAAATGTTAATTAATGTTAGCAATGTGTTAAATCATGTTAACAACATGCTAATTCATGCTAACAATGTGCTAAAACATGTTATCAACATACTAATTAATACTTACAAAGTCGTAAATCATGTTAACGTGATAAAACATGTCAGCAACATGCTAAATAATTCCAGCAATGCTAAAACATGCTTGCAGCATGCTAATTAATGTTAGCAATGTGTTAAATCATGTTAACAACATGCTAATTCATGCTAGCAGTGTGCTACAAATGCTAATTTATGCTACCAACATGCTAATTCATGTTAACAATATACTAAAACATGTTAACAAAATGCTAATCCATGGTAACAACGTGGTAAAACATGCTAACATGCTAGCAACATACTAATTCATGTTAGCAATGTGTTAAAAATGTTAACAATGTAGTAAAACACATTAGCAACATGTTAAATCATGTTAAGACATGTTAATTCATGCTAACAACAAGCTAAATCATGTTATCAGCATACTAATTAATTCTAACAAAGTGGTAAATCATGTTAACTTGATAAAACATGTCAGCAACATGTTAAATCATCCTAGCATTGTGCTAGAAAATGCTAGCAATGTGTTAAAAAATGTTTGCAAAATGCTAATTAATGTTAGCAATGTGTTAAATCATGTTAACAACATGCTAATTCATGCTAACAATGTGCTAAAACATGTTATCAACATACTAATTAATACTAACAAAGTGGTAAATCATATTAATGTGATAAAACATGTCAGCAAATTGTTAAATTATGCTAGCATTGTGCTAGAAAATGCTAGCAATGTGTTAAAACATGCTTGCAACATGCTAATTAATGTTAGCAATGTGTTAAATCATGTTAACAACAATGCTAATTCATGCTAACAATGTGCTAAAACATGTTATCAACATACTAATTAATACTTACAAAGTCATAAATCATGTTAACGTGATAAAACATGTCAGCAAAATGCTATGCTAGCAATGTGTTAAAACATGCTTGCAAACATGCTAATTATTGTTAGCAATGTGTTAAATCATGTTAACAAAATGCTAATTCATGCTAACAGTGTGCTAGAACATGTTATCAATATGCTAATCCATGTTAACGTGGTAAAACATACTAATTCATGTTAACAATGTGTTAAAAATGTTAACAATGTAGTAAAACATATTAGCAACATGTTAAATCATGTTGAAAAACATGTTAATTCATGTTAACAACAAGCTAAATCATGTTATCAACATACTAATTAATACTAACAAAGTGGTAAATCTTGTTAACTTGATAAAACATGTCAGCAACATGTTAAATAATGCTAGCATTGTGCTAGAAAATGCTAGCAATGTGCTAAAACATGCTTGCAACATGCTAATTAATGTTAGCAATGTGTTAAAACATGTTAACAACTTGCTAATTCATGCTAACAATGTGCTAAAACATGTTATCAACATACTAATTAATACTAACAAAGTGGTAAATCACGTTAACGTGATAAAACATGTCAGCAAAATGTTAAATAATGCTAGCAATGTGCTAAAAAATGCTAGCAATGTGCTAAAACATGCTTGCAACATGCAAATTAATGTTAACAATGTGTTAAATCATGTTAACAACATGCTAACTCATGCTAGAAGTGTGCTAACCTCAACGTTTGCCATCAAACTTTACTCATCTAGTTTTAATGTCTTTGTTACAGATGTTACATGTACTTACTATAGTAAAATCAGTTAAGTATGCACAATTACAAACCCTAACTCTAATTATGTAGTAAGTACCAGTTGTTAATTAATATTACTCGGTACTTGTATTGTGACAAGGACACCTTAAAATAAAGTGTAACCCAACAATGTACCTAAAAGAAAAACGTTATGGAGGGAATGTAGCTTAGCGGGTTTGTAAGAAAGCACCTGACACATGATGAAGATGTTTTACCCGAAATAAACTGAAACTTCCTGATTCACTCACTTCCTCGCATGGTCACATGTACTTACAGTTTACGTGAATGTGTGCAAGAAAAGGTCATTTGTACAGGAGGAAATACATATTTTATTTTATATGATTAATAGTAACTAAGTGGCATAAATACCACTGAATATATAATTTAAAGTAAGATTCAACCACATTTCCCGCAAGATCTGGGCTGTAATTTTGTGCTTCTTAACTGTGTGTGTGAAAACAGACAAAAATATTGCTAACACTTTGGTTTAGGGTCCAATTCTCACTATTAACTAGTTGTTTATTAGCATGTATATTACTAGGATATTGGCTGTTCATTAGTACTTATAAAGCAGATATTAATGCCTTATTCTGCATGATCATATTCTACATCCTCTGGGCTTTGGGGGTCATTGTGTTCCTCTTATCTGATATAATCTAATGAAACACAATCATTAAATCACATGCAGCATGTGCTGATCTTCTACTCTCACAGTGACCTCTTGTGGAGAAACCTGAAACAGCTTATGATACTCACGGAGGAATCCGATTCACCACCTCTTGGAGAACTTGATCCACATTTGTGCCCAGTTTTGCAGAGATCTGCAGAGAAAAAAATAACAAGTCAACGTAAAAATAAAAAAGTCCCATTATGAAGACAAATGTTTGTATAAATGATAATTTTTAGACATAGAGCTCACCCTGATACACTCTTCCCTTGGAATATCAAAGACTTTTTCAATCTGTTTTTCCACTCGCTCTGGATCAGCATTTTTCAAATCAATCTGACAATTAAAACAACTCATTAAAATGCCAAACACTTACTATAAATACAATTTTTTACTTATACATAAGAAACAAAATGGGTGCGTCCGAAATTGCATACTCTCTCGAGTAGGTACTTATTTTGAATACTGCTAAAAAAAAGTATATAGTATGAATGTAATCCGGATGTACTACATCCGTCATGTTGTCATTATCATGTGACCTATCATTGTCAGTTGTGTTGCTTCACTGTCATTCACAAATCCTCTCTCATGGCCTCATGGGATAATAAAGTGTCCATCGTATGCACACTTCAGAATTTCGCTGGAAGTAATGTGTCATCTGGGGACTATTGTTTTATGAGTACTGCATAATTCTTTTGTCGCATACTGTTTATTGCCCACTATTTAGTAGGGAAGTATGTAATTTCGGACGCATCCCTTGACTGCATTTAAAGGAAAGATCAGAGATTCTCTCTGTAATGTCTACCTTGTTTATCACAGGGATGATTGTTAGTTGAGCCTCAAATGCCAAGTAGAAATTGGCGACTGTTTGCGCTTGAATTCCCTTTGAATTAGAGACAAAAAACATACAATAGATTTTTTTACCTTAATGTAATTTTAAAAGTCTGCAGTTTTTATGACAGTTTATTTATGCTGATATACAGTCAAACCAGAATTTATTCAAACACCTTGAACATTTCATTCATTAATACAGTTTATTCACTATAGTTGGAAAAATGGTAATTAAATATTACAAGATCTCAGAGTTAAACTGTCAGAAAAAAAAAAATCTTAATTATGTCAGATAACACATGGTCAGGTCAAAGTGTCTGAATAATTTTTGGTTCCAAATTTTTATAAATTATACTGGTAGTCCACTGAATGAAGAATTTTTGAGTATAATATATCACAGTTTACTTTATTTTGCTATTACATTTCTGAATAATTTTTGGTTTGACTGTATTTGCACTTGAATTCCCTTTGATTTAGAGACAAAAAAACATACAATAGATTTTTTTCCCTTAATGTAATTTTAAAAAGTATGCAGTTTTTATTTATGCAATTTATTAATATTTAGTTTATTTATGCTGATATATGTGAGTATGTGCCAGTGTTGTTATTGTTAAAATAAAAATAATTTGAACTGTTCCCACTAACTGAAGTTGAAGTGCTAAAATGACAAAAACTGAAATTAATTTAAATTAAAAAGCACATAACAAAATTACAAACTTAAATCAAAATACATATAAAAAATATAAATTATAAGCTAATTAAAATATTAATAAATACTCTAATAGTATATAAATAATACTAAAATAACATTAAAAAAAAAAAACTTTTCTACTGTGTTTAACTTTACTAATCTTGTGTGAATCATTAAATATAGGAAAGCATCATTTATTGAGTGTTTTACCTGATTTGCATCTACAATGAGCAGAACTCCTTGGCAAGCGGATATGGACCGAGAAACTTCATAGCTGAAGTCAACATGGCCCTAAAAAAATATAGTGGAATCACTTCAGTTATACAGATTAGCTAGTAAAACATCAGTGATGTTTAAAGTGCCCCATTACGCTCCTAATGTTGTTTTGAGTCTCCTACAACAGGTTTACATTCATCCAAAGTCAAAAACACTTTAATTTTCTCATAATATCCATTACAGCATCAGCTCTTTTCTCACAGTGTCTGAAACGGTTCGTTCGAAGATTCGGTTTCTCTAAACCCCGCCTTTCTGAGAACTGCTCTGCTTTGATTGGTCAGATGGCTCAGTCTGTTGTGATTGGTCAGAAACCAAACACTCATTAGCATATCTGAATCTCAGCTCTTCCTCAGCACTCGATACGAACAGTAACGACGGCGTCGGTTTTACCATATCAGTCAAAAGTGGATTTACTTTGGCAGCAGAAAACAGCATCTTCTCGACATGAACGACACGAACCAAACTCTTCCAGTCTCAGATACAACTACAGTGATTGAGGGCGGGGCAAAGGAAGCATTATTCGCTGGCAGCCAATGGGCTTGTGTTATGCAAATTAGTTACAAACCTACCAGGAGTTCAGAATCGATTTCTTTTAGGAATCAATAACTCCATTTATCTGCACTTTGATCTTCGCAGATCTTTTACATTCATTGATATTGTTAAATCATTGTCCTCACAGGTGTGTCGATGAGATTGAGCAGGTACGTCTGTCCGTCGTGCTGGTAGAAGAGCGACGCGGTCTGAGCTTTAACGGTGATTCCTCTCTCTCTCTCCACCTGCAGTTTATCCAGCACCTGCTTGTTACTCGCTGTCTTTGCAATGGCACCTGCGCACACAACAAGCCCCAAGAGAGAAAAAGATTTTATGAATGTAATTCACAGGAAAGTGAATTATGGTTGTTTTACAGAGTATCACCTGTGATCTCCAGCAGTCTGTCAGCTAAAGTGCTCTTGCCATGATCAATGTGAGCAATAATGCTGAAATTGCGAATTCTCTCCACTGGAAATTCTGACATGTCGAAACTCTCCTGTAAAAGTCAAAGAGCTCAAGTTCAATATCCAGTTGCGAAAACCATTAGGGAATAAATCACTATAGGGAATTTCCACCAAAACACCATAGTTTCTACTAGTGATGGACGTTTTCGAAACACTGCTTCATGAAGCTTCGAAACCTTTACGAATCTTTTGTTTCGAATCACTGGTTCGGAGCGTGTTTCAAACTGCCAAAGTCACGTGATTTCAGTAAACAAGGCTTCGTTACGTCATAACTGTTTCGAAACATTTCAAAACTTCAATAGTTCACCACTGGGGGCGATCTCTGTGAACCTATGAATCTTGCAGATTCACTGAGATCGCCCCCCAGCGGTGAATCACTGAACAAGAGTCTGTCTATTACCTGAGTCTTCACTAAGTGTCTAAAAGTGTCTATTACCTGATCTCTGATGAGTTTTACACATTTGTAGATGTCTTAATGAGGTATTTGTATAATTTAAAGGCATAATAGTAGTTAATAGTCTCTGTTTAGCTGACCCATCCATAGAATAAACAACACAAGCCCTGAAAATGGATAAATGAATACATATTATTAGGGCTGCACAACGATTAATCGCGATTAATCGTTTGCAAAATAAAAGTCTATTACGTAATATATATGTGTGTGTTCTGTATTTAATAATTATGTATATATAAATACATGCACATACATGTATAAATTTAAAAAATATATACATGTATAAATAAATATACACTGTGTACAGAATTATTAGGCAAGTTGATTTTCTGATCATATTTTTTTTTCCAAGCACATTTTACCAATTCCAATCCACATCAATCTTAATAACTACTATTAATATTGTTTTTAATCATTTATAAGTGATATATAATTGTTCATGAAGGCTGGAAATGAAAAATGCCTTATATTCAGGTGTGCAGAATTATTAGGCAGGTTTTCTTTTACAGGCAAAATGAGCCAAAAAAGAGATTTAACTCAGACTGAAAAGTCAAAAATTATTAAATACTCATGAGAAGGACGCAATACTAATGCAATACTAGAAATTGCAAAGTTAAAGCATGACCAAGGGACAGTAAAATGCTCATTGGGTCAGCGGGGTCAGACAAAAACAGGTGGAAAAGAAAAGACACATGTTAACTGCAAAATAATTAAGAATTAAGTGTGAAACCATCAGGAACCCTTTAGTCTCCAGCGCCACCATTTTCCAGAACTGCAACCTACCTGGAGTCTCCAGAAGTGCAAGGTCTCAGGATCTCAGAGACTTAGGTTAGCTAAAGAATCCTAAAAAATGACCCACACTTGATAAGAATCACAAGCTGAAGTGTTATAAAATACATGAAGATTGGGTTTTTATAGGCCTTATAAACAGACAGCTTGAGAGTGACTCCTGAAGGACCAGCACCACATCCTCTTGTACCACTGTTTGAAGAATTTATCTTCCAGAATCTGGCAGTAAGTTTTGGAAGATCATTTTTAGTCCATCTCTGCAAGACAGACATTTCAGGATAAGAGATGGACTAAAAGTGAACTCAAACACCTTACTGCCAGATTCTGGATAAATTCTTCAAACAGTGGTACAAGAGGATGTGGTGCTGGTCCATCAGGAGTCACTCTCAAGCTGTCTGTCTATAAGGCCTATAAAAACCCAGTCTTCATGTATTTCACAACATTTCAGCTTGTGATTATTATTAAGAGCGGGTCATTTTTTAGGATTCTTTAGCTAACCTAAGTCTCTGAGATCCTGATACCTTGCACTTCTGGAGACTCCAGGTAGGTTGCAGTTCTGGAAAATGGTGGCGCTGGAGACTAAAGGGTTCCTGATGGTTTCACACTTAATTCTTAATTATTTTGCAGTTAAAGGCAGGGTAGGCAAAAAAATTTATAAAAAACTTTTTTTCAAAATTTGTTTAAACTTTATTTATATATCAATACATAATTAAAATGTAAGTACTCTGAAAAAGAAAGTATAAAAATCGAGTGTCTGTAGACCTCTCACGACTGTTTTAAAGACAGCTCATTATTTCCATTCACTCCACCCCCTCCCTTCTGGGCTCCTTCCAAAGCCACGCCCCCAAAACGCATGAACGTGTGACTCCGACCACTGAGCTGGAAGACGCATTATTTACCTGAGACGAGCGGAGAGGAAGGAGCACGGCATGTAGTGACATCATGTCAGAATCACATGTAATAAAAATAACTTTATAATTATGAAGATAAACAAACAAGATGTATTTTAGTACTCACTATCAAGCTAGCATATTGATATTGGTAAAGTTTAAAATATATATTTTTTGATTCGCTAACGAGCTATCTATAAGGCAAAGCTAAAAACAGGTTGCATGATACACGTTTTTCCATTACCATCATTTACACTGTGATGAAGATGAATTTCGTGTAAGATTCATAACATATACGTTGTTCTACAGATCAACAGAGTAACATACACTCAAATATCAACTCACAACTGCATTGCAGACACAAAATAATAACACACACATACAACAAAGTGTGTACGACACACACAGATACAAGATAAAGACATCAGTAAACATAGGTAGAGAATATAAAAACAAAACAAAGGCGAAAAAAAAAACGTGCAGGTAAACTTACAGGTGAACATGGTAAAAGAGTTAGACAGAGGGTAAAATTATGCACAATTCAACACTATAGCTATCATTATTTATCGTCTCTACTACGGCTCGCTAAGTAATGTTATGTTAGCTATATTACGCAGCTACGTGTGCTAATGACACATGCTTCATGAAAAAATAAACAAAAAAATATGTATGATCAAAATACAAAAAGAAAGATTTACCTGTCCAGCAGAAATAAAGCCATCAAGGAGTCACTTTTCAGCCCCTTGAGTTCCCTCAGTTCTCGCCATCGCTGGAAAGCCACGCCGATATTAACTCGCGTTTTATTTCTTTGTTTATCCAAAGACTTTTTGTTCATTGCCTTTTCTTGTACTGTTACTGTCTTCCTTTTTTTGCCTGGTTTGCCTTCACTAACTGCATAGGCCGATACTGTGAATTTAGCTTGCTGTTTCTCTGCCATTGTTTTGGTATTCCTAGGATCCATGCCTCTTGGATTCCCCAAATCAAACGTGCGCGCGCAAGTGGGCAGGTCATGTGTGGCAAAAGGGTGGTTGCCATGGTTGCGAGAGAGTGACAGCCGCCTAAGCCAATCCTATGTTTCGTCCCGGATGGAAATAATGAGCTGTGTTTAATACAGATTAAACGGTCTAGAGTCACTCGATTTTTATACTCTTTTTATCAGAGTTCTTACATTTTAATTATGCATGTATATATATAGAAAGTTTAAACAAATTTGGAACAAAATTTCTTACCTACCCTGCCTTTAACATGTGTCTTTTCTTTTCCACCTGTTTTTGTCTGACCCCGCTGACCCAATGAGCATTTTGCTGTCCCTTGGTCATGCTTTAACTTTGCAATTTCTAGTATTGCATTAGTATTGCGTCCTTCTCATGAGTATTTAATAATTTTTGACTTTTCAGTCTGAGTTAAATCTCTTTTTTGGCTCATTTTGCCTGTAAAAGAAAACCTGCCTAATAATTCTGCACACCTAAATATAAGGCATTTTTCATTTCCAGCCTTCATGAACAATTATATATCACTTATAAATGATTAAAAACAATATTAATAGTAGTTATTAAGATTGATGTGGATTGGAATTGGTAAAATGTGCTTGGGAAAAAAATATGATCAGAAAATCAACTTGCCTAATAATTCTGCACACACTGTACAGTACAGTCCAAAAGTTTGGAACCACTAAGATTTTTAATGTTTTTAAAAGAAGTTTCGTCTGCTCACCAAGGCTACATTTATTTAATTAAAAATACAGTAAAAAACAGTAATATTGTGAAATATTATTACAATTTAAAATAACTGTTTTCTATTTGAATATATTTCACAAAGTAATTTATTCCTGTGATGCAAAGCTGAATTTTCAGCATCATTACTCCAGTCTTCAGTGTCACATGATCCTTCAGAAATCATTCTAATATGCTGATCTGCTGCTCAATAAACATTTAATGTGTACAATTGTACAAAATATTTGTGTACAATATTTTTTTTCAGGATTATTTGATGAATAGAAAGTTCAAAAGAACCGTGTTTATCTGAAATCTAATCTTTTGTAACATTATAAATGTTTTTACTGCCACTTTTGATTGATTTAATGCATCCTTGCTGAATAAAAGTATTAATTTCTTTAATTTCTTTTCAAAAAAATAAAAATAAAAATTCTTACTGACCCCAAACTTTTGAACGGTAGTGTATAATGCTACAGAAGCTTTGTATTTCAGATAAATGCTGTTCTTTTGAACTTTCTATTCATCAAGGAATCCTGAAAAAAAAGTACACAACTGTTTTCAACATTGAAAATAATCATAAATGTTTATTGAGCAGCAAATCAGCATATTAGAATGATTTCTGAAGGATCATGTGACACTGAAGACTGGAGTAACGAAGCTGAAAATTCATCTTTGCATCACAGGAATAAATTACTTTGTCAAATATATTTAAATAGTATACTGTTATTTTAAATTGTAATAATATTTCACAATATTACTGTTTTTTACTGTATTTTTAATTAAATAAATGTAGTCTTGGTGAGCAGACGAAACTTCTTTTAAAAACATTAAAAATCTTAGTGGTTCCAAACTTTTGGACTGTACTGTACATATTTATATATATTTTATATTACATATAAATGTAAATATTTTATATATAAATAATTTTTTTTTCTTAAATATATACATGTATGTGCATGTATTTATATATACATAATTATTAAATACAGAACACACACATATATATTACGTAACAGACTTTTATTTTGCAAACGATTAATCACGATTAATCGTTGTGCAGCCCTACATATTATACAGACACTTAATATTTATGATTAGTTAATTTCATTTGATAGATTATACTTTCAATAAAACGTTTGCAATGGATTTGTAAAAGCTGTTTTTATGCATGTTTTTGTTGCATTTACACTGTTTTGACCAGCAGGGGTCATCAGCGTGTGGTGTTTCGAATGCTTCGAAACAATGAATCATTTTGCACAGCAATTGGTTCAATTGATTCAAAGCTTTGAAAAGCTTCGTTTCTCCCATCACTAGTTTCCACCTTAAAATCATCATAATGTTCGGTACAGGTATTTCGTTTTAGTACGCAAGTTAAATAGACAAAGTGAAATAATTCTAACCTTAATCTAAAATATCTTGCCAACATATTTTGCTTTTTTTTTTTTATTTAAGGACAGATATAGTTTGGTCAGTAAATCAATGTTTAATAAAAAGCAAAACAAAAAAACATAGTTTGTTTTTTTCCCCCTGCTGTACCTAAAGCATATCGCACCGTAACTTCAAAACCGCGGTATTCTCTCCACTGGAAACTCTCCAGTAAAAGTCAAAGAACTCAAGTTCAACATCCAGTTGTGAAAACCATTAACTGTAAGGGAATAAATCACTATGGAGTTTCCTCCAAAATACCATAGTTTAAATACCTGTAAAATCATATATTATTAGCGGCCGTACCGAAATTTTCCAGTACAGGTCTTTCGCTTCACTACACAAGTTCAATAGACGGAGTGGATTAGAATCGAAACGTAATAATTCTAACCTTATTCTAAAATATCTTGCTAACATATTTTGTATTTGGATGACTGACTTTTTTAAGTACAGGCATATAGTTTGGTCAATAAACCAATGTTTAATAAAAAGCAAACCAAAAAACATAATTTGTTTTTCCCTCCTGCTGTATCGAAAACATATCGCGCCGTAACTTCAAAACCGCGGTAAGTACAGAACCGTTACTTTTGTGTACCGGCCATATATTATTTTGCTTACATGTCCGCTGAGGGTAAAAACAGGTCAAAGCAACACAATTTACCTTCTCAGACGCATTAGAGCTGAAGTGTCTGACAGGACTGATGCTTTTCATCCATCTGTGTCTGATGACTGTCCATGTGCTCATGCAGCCCTGAGATCTGCGTTTAATGCGGCATATTTTAATATCAGGAAAGCGTTTGATAAAGGGCAGAAAGAGCCCATGCGATCTAAACAGAGGCAGATGCATCATCTCTATCAGCTCACTAACATGTTATTCCTTGACATAGAAACCATATTTTGACTTTAAATTGCATATCGAACATCACTTTCCATCGAAAAAAAGATTAATTCAAAAGCACATATTCAGTTTTTAGAAACAGTCAAGTCCACTAGGTTGTGTAGCCTCCAGTGTGACAGCTACTGTAGGCCGCCATGTTGGCAAAAACGTCATCAAGAGTCACTCTTGGAATGATGGGAAATGTAGTTTAAAACAAAATCACTAGTTTAGATATCACATGCGCTCAAATGTTGCTGGATCTTTCCTCTTTTGCATAATTCTTATTTATTTATTTTTTTTTCAACTAGTGTGTGAGTAATTTTTAGTGGCAGTTCTCCTCAAATTCATATTATCACTCTCAATTTCATATAATATTGTTTCATTTTAAAGCATTTTATTTTAATTTCCATATAACTCAATACCAAAGTTTCAACAGATTTCAACAGATTTCATTTACAATGTTTAAAGAAGATATATAATGACAAAGATCTTGTGAGATAAACGCATGAATGTGGCTGAACACTCAAACGTAATCTTTGGGAGCAGTTTTAAACAGTTAAATCATCTAAACAGACACTGTAAAGGAAATCAACCAAATGAAAGCCAACAGACTAAAGTAAAAGTGACTCCGGATGTGAAAAATAAATGGATGTGAAAGTCTTGGACGTTCTGAAGTGATGAGATCTGCTGCTGGTGTCTCGAAATCTTCTCATTCTCACTTGTTTCTCTCCTAAAAACATCAGATTCTCATCATCTCCACACTCTTATTACTTGCATATTTAAAATAACTTGCATAATTAAAATCTGCAGCTTAATAACAACATGTTCAAAATGAGTGAGAAGGGTGGACTCAGTAAAAATCTGTATAGTTACAAAATATGTTATATTTACATGCTCAAATAACTGATGGAAACGTTTTTTTTTTGTTGGTCAATACAAACCTGCTGGAAACATAATTAATGATGGTTAGAAAAATGTTTATCCTAAAACTGACTAATGATTGTTTTCTTTCTCTGTTGGATTTGAATATCTAAAAAAAATGTAAACATTTACATTTATGATTTGGCAGATGCTTTCGTTCAGACTAGTGACTTCATCATCATTATCAGTTTAAATATGAAAGATGGGCCTGTAATAGATCAAATCCTGTGTGTTATGTTAATAATGGGTCATTGCATCAAAAGCAAATGTGCATTTATTACTAACTTGCTGAAATTATGAAACAAAACACTGAAATTGCCAAACAAATGCAACAACCTCTCCTGAACTTATAAAGCCAACTTATATTTTGATATGTAAATGTCTAAGGCCTCTAAATGATCAAAACTTTGCTGATAAAGTAAACCTGTTTCACTCAATCTCCTCCAGTCCTTCTGTCCTCTGATAGTTTAGACTGTTTTATCAAGTAATAGTCTTTTAGTGTAATTGTACAAACGTCCTTCAGCTCGAGCTTCACGTGTCTTTACTGTGAAATCTGCACTGATTTTTATCAGTTTTTCATTTTTGATATTGTTAGTAATATTTCAGCTGGACTGAAGCAGCTTTACTTGATTATCCAGACATCATTTATTATAAAAATCATGAGCATCAAATATGATCATCAGGTTTATTTGTTCATCTCTCAATCATTGTATTGCATTGCATTATATGTTTTAAAACTACAGAGCTCTGATCATAAAACTAAGCATTTAAATATTTCATCTTACTAAGTCATATTATTGTAAGATACACTATTATGATAAATGGTTCTAAACAGTGCCAAATTAGGGTTCTTCTGCTTGTAACAATAACAGAACCCTTTTTATAAGGTTCCATATGCTTTCAAAGTTCTAAGGTGATTAGAAACAACAAGTTTGAAAGTTAAAATTTGTAGACATTTTAAGAAAGAAATCATTTACCTGTTGAGAGTGTGTTGAGAGTCTATGCAATTGAATGGCTATGCTCCAGTAATGGTCATTTAAGGCATTTACATATGGCTCACAATGTAGGGGAAATACAATTAGTCTGGCTCAAACGAACAAAAAATATTAAAGCATCCCTCTAGTTAGCCTATCAAGTTCAAGTTTTCAGTTCTGGTCGCTAGAGGGAGCCAGAGACCTCAACTGAAGGAGGAAGTGCAGGAAGATAAACACCATTTCTCAGGAATTTTACAGCTCAGTTCAGTTGTTGTTTTGAGGGCTGATAACAGCTATGGGAGTTTGCATAACTGACGGAAACATTATGAATTTTCACAGAACTAATAAAGCTATAGAGTGTTCAATACATAGTGCTAGATGGATAATCTGGGAATGTTAGAAGTTTTGTAAATTATTGCTTATCTTCAGTGTTATTTGAAATTCCAACAAAACCTGTTCTGTCAGTTCTGTTTTGCATAATGCTGAAACATTCAAAGCCATTTTCTAATGTCTCATATGACATTTCATTTGCATACAACTCCTGCTGGCACTGGTGTTATACATGTCAACAGTAGTTCACAGGAATGTCTCTTTGGCATTTGGACAACATTTCTGTCCATCCCATGCGGGAAATCAATTAGATGACATCACAGGTGCTGAGCTAACATGCCAGCAGTTGTGCTCTAATTACCGTCATTGTTGACATTGTTAATTGCAGTGCATCACATGTAGAAGCTGAATAAGACTCTCAGTGACCTTGATTTTAATATTACAGCAGAAACCATTGAACAGCTGACATGAGCAGGACGATCCCAGAAACTAGAGGTGGGCAGATCGATACTAATATCGATACCAACGTGAAAATATCGATACTTAAGTTTCAGTTTCTCTCGTTTTGCGACCTGGCCGTGTTTGTCAAAATGCTGCTGCTGTCACAGAGCAGAGCAAGCTCTCAAGAGTGCTGCTCGTGCTCGACACTGCTCTCCTCCCCCTCTCCTGTGTTGTACCGTCACGTGACTCACCACTAGCGCTACCACCAGCAGTCAGGCGCGCGTATGGGAAGCCAAACACACCAAAAGTGGTACGAGGCAGCGGGGTGTTACAAAGCTCGCGCCGCGCTGACATGTCATCTGCGCGGATCAATGGACCGAGCCGCGCGACCGACTCGTCAGCGCAGCGCGGACGTGTTTTCTAGCGCCACCCAATGGGCAGCGCGGCGCGAGCTAATCTCATCCAATAGTATCCAGCTGCAGACCCGCAGCACCACAGTTTCAGAACCGCAGTTTCATGATGTCTACAGTATTTAACAACAATACTTTTAAATAAAGTCATTTTTTTCTGTTCATATAGGCCTAATATGCATAAGATATCATGATGTACAAAGAGGAGTTTTTACCAAGTTAATCGATAATGCAAACTATGTTTTGTTAAGGCATGAACTAATGTATAAACTGTGAACAAATACTTTTAACCATATAATTTTGAAAATATATTAATACATGTGTAACCATATAGTAAAATGTCTCCCTTGACTGTATGTGATATTATTTCCTTATGTTCATGTTGTGAACTTCTGACAAATAGTATAAAGACACAGAGGCATTTAAGGGCATTTAATGTCAAAATATAAGCCTACATGTATTTAATCATTCCAAATCCTTGAACAAGTGAAACATGCATTTAAGCCAATGAGACATCAGAAGGTGTATATGGTGAGTGTATGATATTTCTGTCATGATGTGGTGAACGAATTTATATTTATATATTTATATTACTAAGTATTTGTATTACTAAGTGTCTGCTAGGCTATTGAATCATTTACATTTTATCATTAAAGATTTTTTTGCATTTGTCAAAGATATGTATTGTGTTAATATTAAATAAATATTAATAAAACTTATTCATTTTGTTTTCAGGGATGAAAAGACAGGGTTTTCTGCAGAAATGCCATGATATGGGCTTATAATCTTTAAGTGTTTTAAGATGATTATTTGTTTTTGCTTGTTTTTATTTTATTATGAGCAGTTTAAATATGTTTTAATCCTATTATTTTAGAAATGTTTTATATCCTATTTGTTTTCAACACACGTTTTACTTGTTCAAGGCTTTTTTTTTAATGGTTATTTTTATTTGACATTAAATAGCCTGCGTTACATAATGTAAGTATTATGTGTAACAATTTGAACATGAAGGAAATAATACGATCAAATATACAGTCAAATGTTACACGTGTATTAATATATGTTTGAATTAATAAAAAAAATTAAATAAATAAATCTTCTCAAACTCTGTGTCATTGTATTAGCCTATTTAAAACGTGGAGAAAATAATTTAAAAATAAAAACGGCGTAGTTGTAGCCTATTCTCGCAGTAGCCTATACACGACTGTGTTTGTATCCGTTCATTGACATTAAGCATATAGGCTGTTTTAAAATTTTGCTCTTTGTACATCATGATATCTTATGCATATTAGGCCTATATGAACAGAAAAATGACTTTATTTAAAAGTATTGTTGTTAAATACTGTAGACATCATGAAACTGCGGTTCTGAAACTGTGGTGCTGCGGGTCTGCAGCTGGATACTATTGGATGAGATTAGCTCGCGCCGCGCTGCCCATTGGGTGGCGCTAGAAAACACGTCCGCGCTGCGCTGACGAGTCGGTCGCGCGGCTCGGTCCCAGTGCCCAAGGAAGTCGACCGGAAGTTGAAGTCGGCCGCGTGCCGCCATCTTGTAGCAGAACTTCACTTGCGTTAGCCATCCCATTGACTCCCATTCATTTTGGCGTCACTTTGACAGCAAATAACTTTACATCTGAGGCGTTTAAAGACTCAATTTGTCCATTATTTATTTCTAAAGATACACGACAATGTATAAAGGGCTCCATTACCTTCTATGTTACATTATGGCCCCGTAGAAACAGTTTTTGTAAAAATAGGCTAACGATTGCGTCATAACCACTCGACTCTCTGTCGCACAGTAGAGAAATTACCGTACAGACAGGAGGAGAAGCTCGCAGGCTATAGTATGCATTAACTTAATATGGCGTACTGGCGTTACATTTTAAAATACTATACAAAATAATTAATCAGAATAATTACTCCTGCTCACTCACGCCAAAGAACTCCCCGCTCAAGCTCGCCGTCTCTGCAAGATTAACGATGGCAGTTTGCACGCACAGCTACTAGAAGATTTACATCTGTCAGACAGGTTGCTGACGTCATCAAGCTTTGTTTGAGTCTGCGTGTCAGAAACGGACGTGCTAAAAATCGCTAAAAATGGGCTTCACTTGTCTCAATTGAGTTCCAATGGGGTCGCTGTGTCCATTTCTTTTACTGTCTATGCTCGGTCCACTGATCCGCGCAGATGACATGTCAGCGCGGCGCGAGCTTTGTAACACCCCACTGCCTCGTACCACTTTTGGTGTGTTTGGCTTCCCATAGTAGTCACTGCCAGAGGCATTTCAGTTTGGCAGAGAATATCCAGGTAGATAAGAGTGATGAAAGACATATTTTAGTCATCTTCAGCATTAGTTAATAATAATTAATAACTCGTCATTTGTTACTTTAGTCAACTTAAGAATTATGCTAAGACCTAGAAGTAATACATTAATTCCATTGAAGCGTGTTATTTAAATGAATACATTTACTGGAACTGAAACAAATATACTGAATATAATGTAGGTCATATTTGATATTTGAATATGATGGATCCGAAATGGTCAATATTCATATTCATGCATTTTTATTAATATTCATTTTTAATCGTTTATGGCTTATGATTTATCAGTTTTAATTTTGCTTTCATATATTTATGTACTAATACTTTATATGTTAATTCTTATCATATTTTCAAGGATTTACTTGTTATTGTACCCTTATGGTTATTTTATATTTAAGAGTATGCTTGTTATGTTCAGTTGTTCTTCAAGTGTTCCAATGTGACAGGTCACGCTGACACGTTTGTGGTTAGACATTGGACGCCTGCAGAATTAACCATTTGAATTTGAAATCTGATCAAAATATGTCTGTTATTTTTCCTGATGACATTTAAAAGGGTAAGATTTGCAAAATTCCCTATAGGGGATAAAACAACTATTTTTGACACTGGACCAGTAGATGACGTAATGGGTGAAATTAACCTTTTCTTTTAGAACAAAACATCAATTTGAGTGGGATGTAAATGTCCCTATACTCATGGTATAAAGCTGACCAAGTCATTGATAATTCAGTTTTTTCCCTCCTTTTCTCTCCTTTGCTCCTACTTCTTGTCTCTTATCTGCAAATGTCTTAATTATTGCTCTTTTTGATCTTCATCTATTAGATACAATACTCTGGATTTTACAATACTCTAAATTTTATTATTAACTATTGACTAATACTTTATGATGGTTATTTTACCTTTTGGTTTTATTAAGTATTTTCATTATCGATTAAAGTTTGCGTGTGAGGCTAAATTTAATTGTAATGAATAAATAATTTTTCATCAACTTTATTTACTGCCTGGATCTCATTTTCACAAGTTTTTGCATCAGAATATAATTACCCTTTTTGTGTTAGCTGTGAAAGGGATACTAGTTTCTATATTTAAACTACACGTAGATGTGCACCAGACTGCGCAGGTACTCAGAAGAGAGGCCAATTCCTCGTAATCAGGATACACTACTTTGGTGGAAAAACAACGCACAAACATTCCCCTCTCTTAGCAAACTTGCGAAGAAAAACCTGGGAGTGGTTGCAACATCAGTGCCAGCTGAGAGGATTTTTTTAAAGGCAGGACAGTTAATTAGTCACAGGCGATCTGCAATAAAGGCAAAAAATGTGAACATGATTCTGTTCCTGAACAAAAACCTCTAACCAAAACCTCTTTTCTGCACAGGGGAACAGGGACCACAGGGGATTCTGGGAGTATTTCTTTGAACTGAAGGCTTTGGGTGTTGTTTAATTTTTACATTTTATATTTTGTATTTACAGTAATTGGTTTTTATTTATGATTATTTTTTTTTTTTTAAATCCTGAAAAGAAGTGCACTAAAGAGGAGAAACGTTATTTTGTTCTCATTATATCGTATTACAAGGAGAATTTGTTTTACATTTTTTATATTTATTGTGAAGTAAAACTTTTGTAACTTTGTTTATTTAGATAAAACAGAAGTAACCAAAAGTTGTTTCTGAACAAAATCTTTTGTAGTACTGATTAATAACCCAAAATGCAAATCACAAAAACAAATTAAAAGTCATGAAAATTCATTTAGATTTAGGTTGAAGACGCATCCACCTTAATTATTAAAAAGTATCGGTATTGGTATCGGTATCAGCGATACTGGCCCTGTATTTACTTGGTATTGGATCGATACCAAATCTAGCGGTATCGCACACCTCTACCAGAAACAGCTCCAGGACATTTAGAGATGCAAATCCATGCATGCGAATCTGGTGCTGAAAAAGTGCTTGTCATCAGAAGTTCTGACTCGATCATCTGCTGATGGTGCAACTGTTGTTTTTGCATTTTCTTTCATACAGTCTATATCTTTATATCTCAGACTATACTTTTCACTTTTATTTGTTGTTTATTCTTTTTATATGTGAGTCACAAAACAAAAATACAAGGAGTTCCTTTAGTTAGACTCAACTAAGGAATAATCAAATACAGGCAATTTAATGATTCAAAAAATAATGTGCATGTGTGTATGTTTGTGGGAGAGACAGGGGGAGAAATAGAGTATGCTTTCCATAGATTACATTGTGTAGGAAAAACATGGAAATAATTTGTTGTTTTTATCCTATTGTTTCAGTGTCTTTGTGGGTTTTGTTTCTTTTGCTGTTGTAGCCTGTAAGGACTTTTTGAAATAACTGAAATCATTTGGCGAAGTGATATGGAACTGTAATGCAGTCAAAACCTGCCTGGAACTACCAAAGTCCCTTTAAGACAAGTCATTTCACTCGACGGCCATCTTTAAAACACCTCTTGGTCATGCAAATGCAGCTCTTTGAATGGGGAAACATCAAATTCTCCAAAGCTGTTCACCAAGCTTTCTATCAAATTTCATATTTGAAATCACCAATGAAATCTGACAACAACTATCTCATAAATTTGGTTTCTAACCAAACCGGAGCTTCTAACGGCAGCTGAAGTGACACGATGACTTTACCAGTCGGCGATTGGCTCTTATTTAGAAGGCGGGATTACGCCTTATTGCGCGTTGCACTTTCTCCCATTCAAAACAATACGAGTGATGCTTCTTGTGTTATTCTAGAGTTTGGAACTACTTTAGTCGTGCGTTTTACCAAAGACTATCCACCTGTTTCCGCGGGGCGCTACTGTAAAAGAGAACGTGGGTACAACTTCCGGTGAGGCGGCGGAAGCAGCATACCAATGGTATTTTGTGTGCTAATTACCAAAGAGGCTAAGTGTTTTTTGGATCATTGTTTACTTTGTAAAGTTGCAAATCTTTATGAGAGATGTCGTTACGGTCCTCAGGGACAACATCTCAGTTTACTACATTATTAGTTAATAATATTACAATACAATAAACAGTTTTCGTGCCCTTAATTGCTCTTTTCTTTACTGACCTTCCACAAAAGTGCTGCTGCATGACTACAAGAGCATCCTGACCCTGCAATACATGAACAACCTGCTGTCTGTACTTACCGTCACTGATGCTAGCACCAAAGCTTTATGATGTTATATTGACTCCTAACGTGTCGTGCGTGCCAGAGCCAGTCGCGTTTCCACTGTATGCGATGCTAAAGGCTACTTATGTTAACCATTGCGATAATGCACACGTTTATGGAAAATATCAGAGACTACTTGAGGAACGAAGACTTATTTAATTATTATATTATTATAATCGTGTATTTATTTGGTTTAATGTTTTATCTGTCTCTTCCCTGTGCCTGCTGATTCCTGACAAATGCATATCTTTCACAGATTCACACACTCCGGTTAACTCGTATAACTCATAACTCCTGTGTGTCTTCTCATGAGCTCCCTCTGTTGCTCTGGCTGAAAGGATCAGGATAGATAGACGGAGAGATCGCGCAAACATCCTCGGACAGCAATCATCGCATAATTTAGAGGAAAATAAATAGAAATGCTCAGAAAAGTGACGTAAACACAGCGTATGTTATCAATATATTTCTAAATGTGTAAGCCTTTGGATTTAAAAGCCTTAGTGGAGTAGTTTTTTGCGTTCTCGTGATCGTAAATAAATGGAAGCAGGCGCAACTGAATAGGTATGTGTTTTCTTTTTATGTCAGTATAAATATCAGTTAGATTTAGCGTGATTGATGTGCACTCCTGACATAAATTAATACATTACTATTACTGTAACATTTTTTATTGTAAAACATTGTACATTTACATTTATTCATTTGGCAGACGCTTTTATCCAAAGCGACTTACTAGTGAGGAATACAACAAGCGAGTCGCCATGATGAGGCAAATAGACAAGAAGTGCTCATAATACAAGTTATAGGCAGTGCTCAGATTATCCTAAACTACGAGGGATTAGAGGAAGTGAAAGGATAGGAATAAGAAGTTTTTTTTTTTTTTTTTTTTTTTTTTTTCAAATATTGATGCTGGAATCTTACATCTTTAAGTAAAGAACAAACGTTCACAAGTTTGGATCGTTAAATCTTGAATGACTGTCAACTGTTGAATGAATGAGTGTCACGTCCATCTTATTTACTTCGAACCGGAAGATGCTCCCACGTTTGACGCAAGGCCTCATGGGGCGTAGGAAACTTGTGGATAGAATACCACAAGACGTGTCACTCGTATTGTTTTGAATGGGAGAAAGTGTAACGCGCAATATGGCGGAATAAGTCCCGCCTTCTAAATAAGAGCCAATCGCCGACTGTTAAAGTCATCGCGTCACTTCAGCGGCCGTTAGAATCACCGGTTTCTATAGAAACAGTCAGACGCGCGCCTCCGAAGAGACGCGCATTTTGGTCTGCGCATGTGCATTAGCTTGATCCAACCTGAAAAATACAGTTTTTTTTTTGTCATGATTCGAGCGTTTAGAAACTAAATTTATGAGCCGGTTGTAGTTAGATTTCATTGGTGATTTCAAATATGAAATTTAATCGTAAGGTTGGCGAACAGTTTTGGAGAATTTGATGTTTCCCCATTCAAAGAGATTGCATGATGCCCAGGATGCCCGAGAGGCGTTTCAAAGATGGCCGCCGAGTGAAATGACTTGTCTTAAAGGGACTTTGGTTTTACTGAAAATAATTGCACACTTTAGAACGTTCGTCAACCAATCAGATTCAAGCATTCAACAGCCCCTATAATGTAATACAATATATTTATTTAATAAAATATATTGTAAAGACCCAATCTTTCAGTTCAGTAGCCTAATTTTTTTTGCATGTTTCATGACATTGTTACAGTTTCCCTGAACTCACAGCCAAGAAATCCTGTATTAGCGGTCAAGCATCTGTCATCATGCTTTTTGCATTTAACGTTTTAACCAACAGCCTGGTGAGAAAACAGAGGCATCATAACTTCATAACTGCAGAATAAAATACTGGACATCACAAAAAAATAAAAACTAAACAATTATAGTTTTTATTTATATATTTTTAAAATTTACATTCAAGTAATATGCATTATTAATAATAATATACAAAATAGAGCATTGTGCAATTGAACAGAAGAATGTGTTCTTTCAGACATAGCATGTCTTCTGTGTTTGTGGGCAGGGTCCACACGGCTCATAATTATAAGCATGTGTTGCACTTCACAGCAGGACAGTTTGTCACACAACCCAAAAAATACTTCCACAGTTAAACATATACATTTAAAATAATTATATTTAGAGCACACACACACACACACCTATCTTTGTGAGGACATACACTGACAGTGCGATCTGAACCCTGTCACACTCGGCTGCAGCTATTAGAAGAGCAGGACACAAATACAAACTCAAAGAAACTATACACTCAGAATAATAAAGGTAACAAAACATGAACAGAACAACCTGTACACATGGACAAAATCAGACAACCAGCAGAAAAAACACAGGGTTTAAATGCACAAGCAAACTAAACTAAATGAGACACAGGTGACACAAATTAATCAATAATAAAAAAAAAAAAATCATCCACATGAACCTGATCTAAAAGACGTGCTAAACTCACCCAAGACAAACACGAATAGATCACTCATGACAAAACCTACACTTAATTATAATTTTATCCCTAAAACCAAGTCTTGTCTCTCAAACAGGCCTTTAAAGGGTCCAAGAAAGTGAGGACCTACCAAAATGTCCTACTCTCTCTAAAAACTTTACTCTCTTTGACCTCACTCCGATGGTCTAAAACTCAAACCAGTCCTCACAAAGCACACACACACACACACACACACACACACACACAGCCAGCAGAAATCAGATATATTTTTTTTTTTTGCATATCCAGATTTTATCAATCTGGACAGCAAAAAAAAAAAAAAAAAAAAAAATTAAATCTGATTTTTTCAAATCTGATCCAAACAATATTTGGAGGTGCGATTCCAATCAGATTTTTACAGATCTCAGTCTAGACACTCTGGCTGATGAAATCAGGTTTCAAATAGTCTTTTGCATCACTCTAAACACAACATGCAACAATAACGCCAAACCCGGTGACGGAAATGCTAGAAGCATTCACACCGTGTTTAAATGGTTTGTCCAAAGATTTTGTGACTACAGCACGGGCCATCACAATATATACAGTCTGTCAGCTTGTTGAGCATTTCTTTTATTCAAAAGACATACTGTCAATGCTGCTGTGTAATTAGTTCCTTTTTCTTATCACTGACATTAAAATAATACGAAATAATACATATTATGTATGTACATAATTCAATCATTTTGAACATTCACAGTGGCTCTTGGTTCTGTAATAATTTTTCCCATTTTCTCCATAGGGATTTCAAATGATTTTTCTTTGCACTCTTAGAAGAAAAGGTTCTATATGAAGTCCCCCTGTAGTCAATAATTTTATCCCTTAAAACTCACCAAAATGACATATTTAAACGTTTTATTTTCCTGTAAAAACGTTTTCTTCATGCCTTATTATAGCTTGAATGTAACTCTACACTCTTGCATCATTTAGTATACATGGATCTATGAATATGCTAATTAGCCCCGCCTCCACTCACTCGCACAGCTCAGAGATCCACTCGGTCAACTTACTTTTACAACGTTGGACACTGATTTCAATGCATTTTTAAAGAGAGAATATTCAGCAATGGTGTTAACTTATGAATTTGCACATGGTTTGTCTTAAAGCATATTAAAAACACCACATAGATATATAAACAACATTAAAAACTTGATTTTCACCACAGGGGGACTTCCGTCAGGCACTTTATCACTAGAAAAAACTGAAATAACTTGTTAAACATGAAAGTATTATGCAGTCATTTAAGCCATTTCTCCTCATATAGAACCTTTTGGGCATTTAAAATCGAGTCAAGAACTCTAGAGTTCTATACAGAACATAGAAATTCTATATAGAACTCTTTTTTCTAAGAGTGCATGAGCTTCTTTCACTTCTGCAGCTCTGCTTGCTCTCTATCAGGCGCAGATGGTCCATGAACCTCCAGTCCTGCAACAGACATTTCCACCGGCAAGATGCGCAGCGCCTGAGACGGACACACGTTACAGAAGTACGGAAACACTTTCTCGCTGAAGGTGTGCTTGAAGGTGTGGAGATGAGCGTCGCTGAGAGGGTCGAAGAACGACAATTTCCCTCCGTCCCAGTCTAGCTGGACTCTGACTCGCTGGACCTTCTGTTTCACCGTGAGCGGCGTGAGAAACTCCCCGGAAAGGCCTTGTCCGTACGTCCCGTTGTGGAAGCCTATGCGCAATAGACCAGAACTGGGCGGGTCGTCTCGAGTCTTGATGGCAGACTCTGAAATCACTCCCAAGGCCCAGGTAGTGTTGTCACCAACCTCAACATCCCAGCGGTGAGTCCCAGAGCTGAAGCCCTCAGAGCCCAGGACGCTCGTATAGCCCTCACGTTTCTCCATGTAACCCATGGTCTGTCGACTCCACTGACCGAAGCGCACCTCGCTCAGATTGTCAGACAGGTGCAGACACGGGTGAGCAGTGTTGGGGTCGAGGATGACAGGAACTATAGAGGAAAAAGAGGTATTTATTTATTTATTTATTAATTATTGCAACTTATGAAAGATTTCAGAATCTCCTGATCAAAACATACCCGAAAAAGGAGCAGAAACAAGAGATAAAAGCATTGATTATGCATGTTGTAGTCTTTAAAAAAAAAAATTAAAAATTAAAAATGTGGCTTTTTTAAATGAAACTTTCCCATATTAATTGTTGATAAAAATGCATGAAGCTACACTTAAAAAAATTTTTAAGCTTTTTTTTTTTAAGATTTACAAATTCCATTCAACTGAATTGAATAATCATTACATATTCATATTTTCAATTAAGAATTTTAAATGTGTAAAAAACAACAACTAGAGATTAATAAAACATTTTGTATAAGTCTTAATGGAACAAGGGAATGGACCATTTCAGTTTATTTGATTTGTATTTATAAAAAAAAATAGTTTAAATATGTTTAAATTTATAAATATGAATCATATAAACTGAAATGGTCAATTTCCCTTTAAAACTTTTTTTTTTAAAGCAGAGACTCTTTCTTTTGCTGTACTGCATGTTCAGATATTCTGGGGGCCATGAAATTTTTGTGAAAATTATCAAAAATAAATAAATAAATAAATAAAAAATGCTGGCTGGCAGCGAAAGAGTTGAATACATTACAAATATGATGTTCTTCCACAGTCTTTTTGTCTTGTTTTCCAGCACAAATATCTAAACATTCTTAAATCAAGATACATTTACTGGAAAAGCAAAATGACTGAAGATATTAGATCTTGTTTTCTGAAAAAATTTATCAAATTAAGTACAGTGGCATGCGAAAGTATGTGAACCCCTTGCAGAATCTGTGAAAATGTGAATAATTTTTATCAAAATAAGAGAGATCATGCAAAATGCATGTTATTTTTTGTTTAGTACTGTCCCGAGTAAGATATTTTACAAAAAAAAATGTTTATATATAGTCCACAAGACAAAACAATAGCTGAATTTATTCAAATAACCCCGTTCAAAAGTTTGTGAACCATTGATTCTTAATACTGTGCGTGGTTACCTGATGATCCACGACTGTTTTTGTGTTTTGTGATGGTTGTTCATGAGTCTTTTGTTTGATCTGAGCAGTTAAACTGAGAAAAATGGAAAAATACTCGTCAGACTCGTATTCGTCAGATTTCCAGCATCTTTTGCATATTTTAACCCTTTCCAGCAGTGACTGAATGATTTTGAGATCTGTGTTTTCACACTGAGGACAACTGAGGGACTCAAACTCAACTATTAAAAAAGGTTCAAACATTCACTGATGCTCCAGAAGGAAACAACGATGCATTAAGAGTCGGGGGGTGAAAACTTTTGAACAGGATAAAGATGTCTAATTTTTTCTTATTTTGTTAAAAATATAATTTTTTTTTCATTTAGTACTGCCCTTCAGAAGCAACATAAGACTCTTAAATGTTTGCCAGAAGACAAATTAAGTACAATTTACCTTGATCTTCAAATTCAAAAGTTTTCACCCCCCGACTCTTAATGCATCGTGTTTCCTTCTGGAGCATCAGTGAATGTTTGAACCTTTTTTAATAGTTGTGTTTGAGTCCCTCAGTTGTCCTCAGTGTGAAAAGATGAATCTCAAAATCATTCAGTCACTGCTGAAAAGGGTTCAAATATGCAAAAATGCTTGAAAACTGAAGAATCTGCAGGAGCTGGAGGATTTTTCTGAAGAACAGAGCTCAGTTTAACTGCTCAGATCAAAGAGACTCAAGAACAACCATCACAAAACATAAAAACAGTTGTGGATCATCAGGTAACCACACACAGAATTAAGAATCAAGGGTTCACAAACTTTTGAATGGGTTCATTTGAATAAATTCAGCTATTGTTTTGTCTTGTGGACTATATATAAATATATTTTTTGTAAAATATCTTACTCAGGACAGTACTAAATAAAAAATAACATGCATTTTGTATGATCTCTCTTATTTTGATAAAATTATTCACATTTTCACAGATTCTGCAAGGGGTTCCCAAACTTTCGCATGCCACTGTAAGTTTAGCCCATTGGTCCCTTTATTAAGACACTCAGATTATTGCAGAAATAAAAGCAGCTTCAAAAAATTTAAGTTTAAGCTCACTGTAAAGCAAATGTACTGAACTAAAACATTTTTGTTTTATACAAAATATTTATTTTACGAAATAATTTGGACTCAAACTGCTATAAAGTGAAAGTCATAAGTCTAACCAAGTTGTGTTCCAAATTTGAGGCTGACATCACAAAAATTGAGCTGTTAAATGGTTTTAAAGTACCATTTTGATGGCAAAAGTTTGAATGATACCTAATTACTAAAATATGTAATGGGGAAAAGGCAAAGGCTTTGCTTGAAACAAGAACAAATATCTGCCAATTGGGTCAGAGAAATAAACAATTAAAAGAGAAACCAAGATTTTTCCGACCCCATTTTCTCTTGTTTTAAGCATAAATCTTCAGTCTTCAGTCATTTTGCTTCTCCATGTGTAAAATGTATCTTGATTTGAGAATGTTTAGATGTTTGTCGCAGAAAACACGACAAAAATACTGAGTAAGAACATTATTTTTTGCAGTGTGGGTTTTATGAAATATTTCAGACGTGAGACTCACAGTATTGAGCAGCAGAGCTCATTTTCTGCCACACTCCGAACTTTAGATTTCCCAGGTGCTTTGACACATCGATCAGCACTTCTGGAAACTTCTCTGGACATGGACTGCTGCACTGAGAACTGTGGGAAAACATCCCTGAATTAATTCCTGATTTTGGGTCACAATCACAACAGAGAAGGTTCAAACTAGAGTTATTTCACTTACCTGTCAGGTGGGCCTTTGTACTTCTTTAAACGGATTCACATGGAAATGACAAACAAATATTATAATTAAAAACAAATGATTAAAATCAATAACTGTTTTCAACATTGTAATAATCAGAAATGTTTCTTGAACAGCAAATCATCATATTAGAATGATTTCTGATGGATCATGTGACACTGAAGACTGGAGTAATGATGTTGAAAATTCAGCTTTGATCACTGGATATAAATGACACTTTACTATATATTCACATACAAAACTGTTATTTTAAATTGCAAAAATATTTCACAATTTTACTGTTTTTACTGTATTTTTGATCAAATAATTTAAATATTTAAAAAACTATTTAAATAATTCAAATTGTGCGGACATACATTTTGGCCAGGCTGCCATACAAAGAAATTATGAACACATGCAAAAACAAGAGAGAATCAATGAAATATTAATAACTGATCATGTAATGCTTTTTCCTGTGAGTTTTTGTTTTTCTATGCATTTGTTTGAATAGTAAAAAAAAAACTGTAGCTGTAATTTGCCTTTTTTGGTCAGATAAATAACCAAGTTTAGTGTTTTGTTCTTCCCTCATATTCAGAATATTTAAAAATTTTCCATATATTATTTTCCATATATGATGTCCTCTTCGGACCCTAGTCAATTAATAATAATAAATTGTGTTTACCAGCAGGAATGAGATGTTGTTGGACTCTAGCTCTTCCTCAGTGGTCTTCATTCTTTCTACAAGAGATGAGAGTTGACTGTTAATCCTCATCATTTGCTCCTCTAACTCCTTCCTCTTCTGCTCCTCTTCCTCCCTCAGAGCAGTAATCCTGGCCGCCTCTTCGTCACGCAGAAACTGCTGAAGCTGCTCAAACTCCTTCTTAATATGTGCTTCTGTTTGCTCGGCTTGGTTCTGTAACACAGTTAAAAGGTAACGGTTATGTAAATGTTACCTGGAGGTTATATGAAGGAGTTCTCACTGTTGTTTTTACCTTGATGTGTTTCGCTCTTTGATTACAGATGAATTTCTCTGATTTTAAAAGTTTGAGCTTCTCTTGCAAAGGCTTCAGTCTTGTTTTGAGCACCTCCTGAAAAGAAAGTTGAAAAGGTAGCTTAGAATAATATTATGTAATGTATCTCAATAGATATTTTATTATGCATCTTTGCCTCTGGTCTCTGTGCTGCTCTTCCAGTGAACAAAAGGTCAGATCAGAACGGACACAAAACACTTGATACAGAAGGCAGTTCAGTTCCTTAGTTAAGACCGTTTGATCGCTGCAGGTTCTCCCTGAACATCATGTTTGTGAAGAACATTAGGCTTTTAGTCAAGCTTTTGCAGTTCAAATTATATCTCTCTCAAATATATATCTAAATCTTATCTATAACTTTATCTAAAGTGATTGACCAATATGGGATTTTAAATGTCCAATTCCTAATACTAATATCTAAAAAGGCAACATAATATGGATGGATATGGATGATTGGGATGGATGGATGAATGGATATGGATGAATTGATTTGGGATAGATAGATAGATAGATAGATAGATAGATAGATAGATAGATAGATAGATAGATAGATAGGGATGGATATATGGATGGATGGATAGATTGGAACAGATTGATTGGATTGGGATTGATGGGATGGATTGGGATGGATATATATGGATGGATAGATGGATAGATTGGGATGGATAGATGGATGAATGGATATGGATGAACTAATTTGGGATAGATAGATAGATAGATAGATAGATAGATAGATAGATAGATAGATAGATAGATAGATAGATAGATAGATAGATAGATAGATAGATAGATAGATAGATAGGGATGGATATATGGATGAATGGAAAGATTGGAACAGATTGATTGGGATGGATGGATGGATTGGCATGATATGGATGGATGGATAGATTGGAACAGATTGATTGGGATGGATTGGGATTGATGGATGGATTGGGATGGATGGATTGATTGGGATGGATGGATTGATTGGGATGATATGGATGGATGGATGGATAGATTGGAACAGATTGATTGGGATGGATTGGGATTGATGGATGGTTTGGGATGGATGGATTCATTGGGATGGATGGATTGATTGGGATGATATGGATGGATGGATGGATGGATGGATGTATAGATTGGGATGGATATATCCCAATACATCCATCCATCCCAATCTATCCATCCATCCATATTATATATGGATGGATGGATAGATTGGAACAGATTAATTGGATTGGGATTGATGGGATGGATTGGGATGGATATGGATGGATGGATAGATTGGGATGGATGGAAGTATTGGGATGGATATATCCCAATACATCCATATATTATATTATATTATATTATATTATATTATATTATATTATATTATATTATACTGTGTAATACAAATATTTAATGATTTTGTTTCAAATAAACCAGGGATAATCTTGGATTGTATCATTATATTTTATATTATAGCAAATAAACTAAATTCTGGAAATTTAATAAACACTTTTTTACACAATATTGAGGCCTTACTCAAAATTCACACTGTTTCAAATCAGAAGAATGTGCTCTATAATATCCTGAAAAAGCAGTCTGTAGATTTTGAAGCGGACACAGAGGAAAAATGTCTTAATTATTAAAACTATTAAAGTAAAGTGATATATTACAACAGTAAGCATATTTCCCAGCAGATAATGAGAAATGTACCTTGAGGGCCACCGCAGCTTCATCCACAGGTCTGCAGGCGTGATGGACGTGTGTGTCAGCGTTCACACACACTCCGCACACCAGACGCTGGTCCTCCAGACAGAAGAGCTCAAGTTTCTCTCCATGCGTGCTGCAGAATAACTCGACCTCTGTCGACGCCGTACTGTTTCTCTCCTGCAGGAAGATCTCGCACAGGTTCTTCAAAGCGCGGTTGCACGGAGGACGGTCCATGTAGAAGTCTGTCCGGCACACGGGGCATCTCTGCGAGCTGGTGGTGTCCCAGTACTGATCCAGACAGGCCCAGCAGAAGCTATGAGAACACAGCAGGAGGACAGGATCCCTGAAGATGTCACGGCAAACCGGGCACAGAAGGTTCTCCTCGAAGTGAGACGGTCGAGATGCCATTTCTGTAGTGTTTCTGTGCCGAGAACTTGCTTTTGTGATCACTGAGGTGTGGAGGAGAGATACAAATACAGCTGAGCCGTGATGTCACTCTCTGACAAAACAAGTTATGCCAGTGCAAAAAGCTTCCTCAGAACAAAAATCTGTTTTGAGGTCACGTCTACCTACATTGTTTTAGTCTTTCCTTGGAAAGATCATCATCACAGATTCCGCTGAGTTTTATCTGTTTCGTTTTTAACCCTTATTGTGGGATTCACTGGAACAGAAACATTTGAATGACGTATAAAACAATCAGAACTTTTTCCTGGTTATTTGGTGTTTCATTTTGAATCACGGATATTGTATTCAGTTTAAAAGTTGAAAAGTTTTTTAAAGTCAGAATTGTGAGATATAAAGTCCAATTCTGAGGAAAAAAAGACTGACTTTTTTGTGAGTTTATAACTCACAAATTTTACTTTATAACTCACAATTCTGACTTTATAACTTGCAATTTTGATTTTATATGCAAATGTGACTTTATAACTCGCAATTCTGACTTTTATAACTCGC
The DNA here is from genome assembly GCF_018812025.1 of Megalobrama amblycephala. Classification (NCBI taxonomy): domain Eukaryota; kingdom Metazoa; phylum Chordata; class Actinopteri; order Cypriniformes; family Xenocyprididae; genus Megalobrama; species Megalobrama amblycephala. Next base: position 16,948,177 of record NC_063047.1, on the reverse strand, counting down.
AATTCTGACTTTATAACTTGCAATTTTGACTTTATATGCAAATGTGACTTTATAACTCACAATTCTGACTTTATAACTCACATTTCTGACTTTATAACTTGCAATTTTGACTTTATATGCAAATGTGACTTTATAACTCACAATTCTGACTTTATAACTTGCAATTCTGATTTTATATGCAAATGTGACTTTATAACTCGCAATTCTGACGTTATAACTTGCAATTTTGACTTTATATGCAAATGTGACTATAACTCAAAATTCTGACTTTATAACTCACAATTCTGACTTTATAACTCACATTTCTGACTTTATAACTTGCAATTCTGATTTTATATGCAAATGTGACTTTATAACTCGCAATTCTGACGTTATAACTCGCAATTCTGACTTTATAACTCGCAATTCTGACTTTATAACTCACAATTCTGACTTTATAACTTGCAATTTTGATTTTATATGCAAATGTGACTTTATAACTCGCAATTCTGACGTTATAACTCGCAATTCTGACTTTATAACTCGCAATTCTGACGTTATAACTCGCAATTCTGACTTTATAACTCGCAATTCTGACGTTATAACTCGCAATTCTGACTTTATAACTCGCAATTCTGACTTTATAGCTCGCAATTTTGACTTTATATGCAAATGTGACTTTATAACTCAAAATTCTGACTTTATAACTCACATTTCTGACTTTATAACTTGCAATTCTGATTTTATATACAATTCTGACTTTATAACTCAATTTTGACTTTATAACTCAATTTTGACTTTGACTTATGACTATAACTCACAATTCTGAGAAAAAAGTAAGGAATGGAAAATGTATGGAAGCTTGTTTCCGCCACTTTATTTCAAAATTCTTTCTTTTTTCTCAGAATTGTGAGTTATAAAGTCAGAACTGAGTTATAAACTCAAAATTGCATAAAAAGTAAGAATTGTGAGTTATAATGTCAAAATTGTGAGTTATAAAGTCAAATTTGTATATAAAGTCAGAATTGCGAGTGACATGACATGACTAGTGTAATTTGATGTTTGAAGAGATAATAGAAAACTATGAGCATAAAGTATAGGTGACCAAAATTTGCAACATATAGGCTATCCATATATCATGGGTTTATATTACAGCACCGTGTGTGTGGAGGGGGTGATCTGATGTAGACAATAGCATGAACTTGCATAGACAATATGCAAATGAATCTTAACACAAAGAGCACTTGTTTTCTACTGATAGCCTCGGGCTGTTGTCACACTGTAAATCACTTTGAATTTTTTTTAAATGATTGCACATGATTTAATTTCTTACCAAATATAAACATGACACTTAACATTGACAATAATAATATGCCAAAGCAGGCTGCCACAAACACCTGCATAACTGGATTTTAATTATAGCAGACTGAGCATGAAAATAATTAGTTCACATGACCACAACAAACATAGAGTGTGTTATGATAAAAGACAAAAATGATCTTACATTCACACAAGAAGTCTTAAACACAAGTCAAACAAACATAGATCAAGGGTATTTCACACACTAATTAAGTTTTTTAAGTTAGTGTAAATTAATTAATTTAATACTATTCATTTATCTGTGTGGCATTGGTTCTTATTTTCTAAGGGGAAAAAAGATAAAAATTCTAAGTATTCTTTAATTTCATATTATTCATTTATTTGTGTGGCATTGGTTTTAAAAAGTCAAATAATACTGCAAGATTCTTCTGAAAGCAAACACAGATTATTATGAAACGTGGAAAATCTTTAGAAAAAAATGAATCAATGAATCAAATTTAATTTGTTTTTGAAGAAAATGAGAAAATCTCCACCACGATGCTAGGGTCTTCCGGATGGTTGCTGGGATTGTTTATAAGTGATTTTACAAGTTTAAGACTCTAAACAAACTCCACTGTCCACTAGAGGGAGCCATTGCAATGCATTTAGACTGACTTGTGTTTTAAAGCATGTTCTCCTCTTGGCATTAGGAATATGAATGGATGCTGTGACAGCTGTGCATTACAGGACCAAACTTCCGGGAACTACTTTATCAAATATAAAATTTCAAGCATGTAGCTTGCTGCATACTTCATCCTTCTGTGAACCATCCTTCTTGTGAAATGGGTGGATTAGGCCCATCTATTGATGTGATGTAAAAGGAACCAATTATCAGTGACATTCAACCTCCGGGGCTTGATGCGCACTGTGGCAGAGGACAGAGGAAAGAGGAAACAGATGTAATTAGTGGCCCTGTGTTATTTAAGCCTGTTGTAAGAATGACAACAGTGATGCTGCCCTGAACTTGAAAGCTGTTTCCCATTTATTAACACATCTGCCACTCTGTGTTCAGGCTGAGAAAAGATGTGCTGCTTTATTTGTGTCTGAGCGCTAGAAGCACTTACAGCCCATTGCTCGCGTACAGAAGAAACTGCATATAGTCTTTAAATTATAGAATGATAATCTAATGCAGTGTTTTTGGAACAGAATATTTGCATTGCAGTAATGATACACAAAGCCTACATTGCAAAAAAAAGGATTTTTTTCCTCATTATTTTTCTTGTCTTGTTTTTCCAGTAAAATATTTTAACATTCTTAAATCAAATAGGCCTACACCTGAAAAAAAATGAGACTTTAAAGGGTTAGTTCACCCAAAAATTAAAATTCTGTCATGTATTACTCACGCTCATGCTGTTCCACACCCGTAAGACCTTCATTCATCTTCGGAACACAAATTTAGATATTTTTGTTGAAATCCGATGGCTCAGTGAGGCCTGCATAGCCAGCAATGACATTTCCTCTCTCAAGATCCATGAATGTACTAAAAACATATTTAAATCAGTTCATGTGAGTACAGTGGTTCAATATTAATATTATAAAGCGACGATATTATTTTTGGTGCGCCAAAAAAAAAAAAAAAAATAACGAATTATTTAATGATGACCGATTTCAAAACACTGCTTCAGGAAGCTTCGGAGCGTTATGAATCAAACATTATTTGTAGCTGCCTCCCATCCAATAATCAATAAAATAAAGAGTTTCCTATAAAGAGCTTAGTGCTTTGTTACTTACAAGGTCTCAGCCTTCAAACTCTGTCCATTTTATCATGAAATTTAAAAATAAATGGCGTTTTGGCGCTCTTAAATGTCACGTGACAGATCGCTGTAACGCCTCAGTTCCAACGGCAGCGCGGAACGCTATCTTTTCTTCCACTTTATTACAATTATAGCATAAAAAACATGCGTGAACGCTAGAAGGTATGTTTAAACATACAGTACAACTTACCGAAATGAATCACATATCATGTAATCGTCCAATCAGTGTTTCAACCGCGGAAAGACGTCAATAAATCAGCTTGAGAAGAACACTGCAGGAGCAAACTGGCCGTCTGGAGCCCCCGGTCCATTGCTGCGTAAATATATAAAGAATTAATTTATAGCAAACATACGTAGCTTATATTCTTCCGTCGGCCCAGACGAATGGGCCACACTAGTCAAAATTTCTAATGAATTTAGTGAGCTCAAACTCGGTGCAGCGCTCATCAATGTATAAAAGCTTGAAATAGCCAATCAGATCGAAGGAAGCGGGATTTACTGTTGACAGAAGCAGCGCGGAGCTGAGGTAAGCACTGAACATGACAAGACAGTACAGCAATATTTGCCTATTGCTTAAGATACAAATGTCATTCATTTCCAGGGAAGGAAACTATTACTGGCCTTTTCGATTTGATCAGATCTTAATGCCATTTACGTTATTTGTCACACAATGCACAAAGAAACATTAGACTAGTGGTTTGCAGCATATCAGACATGAGATAACAGAGAATATTTGTATATCTGTTTCCAGGTTTGTTCTATCTGTTTTTTATGTGAAAATATAGTAAAATGTTATTTATTCATGAGATAAAAGCTGAATTTTCCAGTCTTCAGTGTCACATGGTCCTTCAGAAACCATTCTAATATGCTGATATGCTCAATTATTAATTAATAATGGTTATTATTGTCAGTGCTGAAAACTTTTGCTTCTTAAAGGGTTAGTTCACACAAAAATGAAAATAATGTCATTTATTACTCACCCTCATGTCATTCCACACCCATAAGACATTTGTTCATCTTCAGAACACAAATTAAGATATTTTTGTTGAAATCCGATGGCTCCGTGAGGCCTGCATAGCCAGCAATGACATTTCCTCTCTCAAGATCCATTAATATTTAACATATTTAAATCAGTTCATGTGAGTACAGTGGTTCAATATATTATAAAGCGATGAGAATATTTTTGGAGTGCCAAAAAAAAACAAAATAACGACTTATATAGTGATGGCCGATTTCAAAACACTGCTTCAGGAAGCTTCGGAGAGTTATGAATCAGTGTGTCGAATCATGATTCAGATCGCGTGTCAAACCGCCAAACTGCTGAAATCACATGACTTTGGCTCTCCAAACCGCTGATTCGATACGCTGATTCATAACGCTCCGAAGCTTCCTGAAGCAGTGTTTTGAAATCGGCCATAACTATATAAGTCGTTATTTTGGTTTTTTTGGCACACCAAAAATATTCTCATCGCTTTATAATATTAATATTGAACCACTGTACTCACATGAACTGATTTAAATATGTTAAATATTAATGGATCTTGAGAGAGGAAATGTCATTGCTGGCTATGCAGGCCTCACGGAGCCATCGGATTTCAACTAAAATATCTAATTTGTGATCTGAAGATGAACGAAGGTCTTACGGGTGTGGAAAGGCATGAGGGTGAGTAATAAATGATAGAATTTTTGGGTGAACTAACCCTTTAATATTTTTGTGGAAACTAATACATTCATTTGTCAGGATTCTTTGATGAATAGAAAGTTAAAAAAAACAGCGTTTATTGCATCATGCGTATCACGTTTTCCACAAACTGTTTTCAACATTGATAATAATTATAAATGTTTTTTGAGCAGCAAATCATCATATTAGAATGATTTCTGAAGGATCATGTGACACTGAAGACTGGAGTAATGATGCTGAAAATTCAGCTTTGATCACAGAAATAAATTACATTTTATTTACATAGAAAACAGTATTACTGTTTACTGTATTTTTCACCATCATAATAATTTTTAATCTCTTTTCCACAATTGGAGCTCTATTCCAAAAAATAACAGCAGATGTCAAGCTCATGAAAGGACAAATAGGCTACTATAATCACTAGAAAGGCACAAAACAGTCATACGGACTGATTATATGGCAAGTGTTTAACTTTAGTGATATTAAATTATCCCTTTATGTAAAAAAGCTGCGTAAAAGTTCTTCAAAATTATTTACTGTTTGCCAGGAAAGTTCAATATAATAGCTCTGTTGTTAATTTTAACCTTTAATATTATAGTAATGAACTAAATGAGAGTTTACAGTATCTAAGTAAGGTCAACAAAACAACTTTTCTTAGAAGCATGTTTAGAGTATTCTTGTTGTGTTCACACAAATTAATAATAATAATAAATAGACCATGCAACTGTGAAGGCAGATTTTTCAGCAGTACATAAACTGTTAGAGATTACTCTACAGTGAGGCCGAGCGCTTCACTGAATCATGTCATTAAACAGATGGAGAGGGACACATATTCATCCAACATGCTGCGGGAAACGACACGATTAGTACTTTAGGGTCAGTGATTTGAACAAATCCTAAAGTATTAAACTTTGACAGGTAATGTGCACCGTTTGTGCTACGGACCTCTCACGAATCCCACACACAGAGAGACCTGAGCCAGAAGGACTTGAGGATGGACTCTTTTCACTTGGACCTTTAAGTCTTAGCAACTGTATAGCAACCACTCAGAATGCCATAGCAACGCCCTGGCAACTATCCACAGCCTCCAAGCAATAGTTTGGGACAAAAATCTCTCTTACGGAGGCGTAATGCATCTGGAGCAACAGAACTTTTTCTGCCGTGTCTTTAAATGCAGTTAAAATCAAATTAGCTCTCAAATGAATCTCAAATCCCAGACGGGTCCTCAGTCACACTGTCCCATACATGGACAAAATATTCAGCTCTCTCGCTGCAGTAATCAGACTAAATGTCATTTATCATACTCAAATATGAAAGAATTTTTCTTGGCAATCACAATCGTGTATATAAAAAGCATAACCTGTTCAATTATCCGTGATATTTTTGCAGGAGCCTGAGTTTATGGGATCTCTCTCTCTCTCAAATGTATGGAGTTTTTCCGGAAGCCTTTCCAAACGTTTGTTTCAGCTCACTCATCATGAGCAATGAACGTGACTGTACTCACATACTGAAGCAACACAAACCGTCAGGAATCAGAGTGGTTTATCATATACAGTATGTGTATAAAGATTTGTAGAGCTGATTTCACTTCATTTCATTGATCAGAACCGATTCTTTGGTAATTAATTTGTAGATGCATTGTGGAAATGCATTTTATTTTCTTGCTGTAAATGACATCAAGTAAAAAAATGCGTACATGTTTTATTCTTATTCATAAAAACACATGAGCAAGATATTAAATATAAGGTCTCTAAGGAATAACATGATGTAAATCTAATTTTTTGAAATGGAACAGTTTATTGAACAAAAATTATTATTTTTTTTTTTTAAAGTTGCATGTGTTTTTTGTTGAGTATAATATTTGACACATCAGACTTTTATGGCTCATATGATCTAGTGAAATTATGGAGCTCAAACTCGAAGAGGAAAACAGCTCAGTTTTATTCAGAATTGCATATTTTTGGCCAAACTGAGCAAAAATGTACAATTTGGTGCAGATATTTACATGGACAAAAAGTGATGAAATTCTGATGCTCGTAATGTAAATCAATGAGATCTTTAGCAGATACTTACATAAAATGCATATAAATATCGAATTCTGCCAGTAATATATCTTGGTATAGATGCTTAGTTTTATGATCAAAGCTCTGTTTAAAATCATATAATGCAATACAATGATGACAAATAAACCTGAAGATCATATTTGATTTCATAGATGATTTTTATAATAAATGATGTCTGGATAATCAAGTAAACCTGCTTCAGTCCAGCTGAAATATTACTAACAATATCAAAGTTATTCTTACGCTTGATAATCAGTGCAGATTTCACAGTAAAGACACGTGAAGCTCGAGCCGAAGGAGGACTTTTGTACAATTACGCTAAAAGACTTCTACTTGATAAAACAGTCTAAACTATCAATCAGACGACAGAATTAATTTGATAATTTAGAGGCCTTTGAAATCAGATATGATACAACAGGCTTTATAGATTCAAATTTTCCCTGATGTTTTGAAACAAAAGACGACAGTGTGCTTTTAAATTTAGCCCTGAAATAATCACATCTGTGTGACCTTTTAAGCATCACAATGTAATTCAGCTTTGCAAAGAGGTTGTTATTGAAGGATGGAGCAGTTAAACACTATATTGGACTTGACGGCAAAGAGCAGTTGCTCATTTCACATGTGAAAAAAGACCAATTTAAATGTAAATGTCAGAGAAAGAGAGGAAAATGGTCATGTAAAACTATGATTAATATTAGAAGTGGCCTTCATTGTTTTTTATTTTATTTTATTTTATACAGTTATAAAATACAAAATCCCTTCTTTAAAATTGCATTTTTTTTTGTTGCTACATTTCATATAATTTCTACAAACACATTATGACCTAAGACTTTTTGATCTGAACCACATCAGAGAACACAATGTTCAGAATATGAATGGAGAATGTTGATCAAATGAGTAAATCAGCTTGAGAAAGTTGATTCGTCTGTGTAACACCTGCTGCTTCTGACAGTGACCCACAGCGAGAGTCCGAGCGCCTGTCACCCTCTCACAAACACACACACACCTCCAGATGGTTGAAGAGTGGGCCATGGACACACATCAGTGCGGAGAGAGAGAGAGATGAAGGCAAACAGAGTGAGGCAGTGGAGGAGAGAAGAACAGAAGATCAGGAAGATTTCACAAAGAAGTTACAAAGAAAACTATTTTTATATGTTCTGGAAAAAATGCAAAGAGTGTGTTTTTTTTTCCCCGTCTGTGCCACAGTGTGTTGTGGGTGGTCAGGGTTGCTATGCACTAATTTGCATACATTTTCAAAAATCATTTTGTTGTTCATTTTGCTGACATATTAGAGTCAAAGTTTCATTTAACTCCATAAATCATAAAATACTGCCCGCAAGGGAAAAATCACCATGTTTTTAGGAATACAATTTTGTGTAAAATCAGGCATAATGTACAGTGGGTACAGAAAATATTCAGACCCCCTTAAATTTTTCACTCTTTGTTATATTGCAGCCATTTGCTAAAATCATTTAAGTTAAAAAAATTTTTTCCTCATTAATGTGCACACAGCACCCCATATTGACAGAAAAACACAGAATTGTTGACATTTTTGCAGATTTATTAAAAAAGAAAAACTGAAATATCACATGGTCCTAAGTATTCAGACCCTTTGCTCAGTATTTAGTAGAAGCACCCTTTTGATCTAATACAGCCATGAGTCTTTTTGGGAAAGATGCTACAAGTTTTTCACACCTGGATTTGGGGATCCTCTGCCATTCCTCCTTGCAGATCCTCTCCAGTTCTGTCAGGTTGGATGGTAAACAGCCATTTTTAGGTCTCTCCAGAGATGCTCGATTGGGTTTAAGTCAGCGCTCTGGCTGGGCCATTCAAGAACAGTCACGGAGTTGTTGTGAAGCCACTCCTTCATTATTTTAGCTGTGTGCTTAGGGTCATTGTCTTGTTGGAAGGCAAACCTTCGGCCCAGTCTGAGGTCCTGAGCACTCTGGAGAAGGTTTTCGTCCAGGATATCCCTGTACTTGGCCGCATTCATCTTTCCCTCGATTGCAACCAGTCGTCCTGTCCCTGCAGCTGAAAAACACCCCCACAGCATGATGCTGCCACCACCATGCTTCACTGTTGGGACTGTATTGGACAGGTGATGAGCAGGGCCTGGTTTTCTCCACACATACCACTTAGAATTAAGGCCAAAAAGTTCTATCTTGGTCTCATCAGACCAGAGAATCTTATTTCTCACCATCTTGGCAAACTCCATGCGGGCTTTCATGTGTCTTGCACCGAGGAGAGGCTTCCGTTGGGCCACTCTGCCATAAAGCCCCGGCTGGTGGAGGGCTGCAGTGATGGTTGACTTTCTACAACTTTCTCCCGACTGCATCTCTGGAGCTCAGCCACAGTGATCTTTGGGTTCTTCTTCACCTCTCTCACCAAGGCTCTTCTCCCCCGATAGCTCAGTTTGGCCGGACGGCCAGCTCTAGGAAGGGTTCTGGTCGTCCCAAACGTCTTCCATTTAAGGATTATGGAGGCCACTGTGCTCTTAGGAACCTTAAGTGCAGCAGAAATTGCTTGGCCAGATCTGTGCCTTGCCACAATTCTGTCTCTGAGCTCTTCAGGCAGTTCCTTTGACCTCATGATTCTCATTTGCTCTGACATGCACTGTGAGCTGTAAGGTCTTATATAGACAGGTGTGTGGCTTTCCTAATCAAGTCCAATCAGTATAATCAAACACAGCTGGACTCAAATGAAGGTGTAGAACCATCTCAAGGATGATCAGAAGAAATGGACAGCACCTGAGTTAAATATATGAGTGTCACAGCAAAGGGTCTGAATACTTAGGACCATGTGATATTTCAGTTTTTCTTTTTTAATAAATCTGCAAAAATGTCAACAATTCTGTGTTTTTCTGTCAATATGGGGTGCTGTGTGTACATTAATGAGGAAAAAAAATGAACTTAAATGATTTTAGCAAATGGCTGCAATATAACAAAGAGTGAAAAATTTAAGGGGGTCTGAATATTTTCTGTACCCACTGTATATATTAATAATCCCCTCTGATGATAGGAATAAAAACAGAAGTTTGGTGTACTCATTTTGAGAAAACAGCCTTTATCAGAAATGATCAGATGCAAATATATAAAGTGCAATAAAATACTTATAAGTGTATTTTGGATATTTTCAAGACTGACAGCAAAACAGTCCAAAATCTCAAAATTGACCAGTGCATGAAAAAACCCACTGTTTTTTTTGCCTGTGGTCTCTTGCTTATATCTTTCATGTCCATAACACAAACAATGCAAGAAAAATCAGGCATCAAAGTTTAACTTTTAGAGTTCAAACAAAGACTATAGATATAGAAAGACGGTTCACTCCTATAGAGTGTATGCATTAACATCACTTTCCCGCTGGAAAAATCAGCTGGACTGAGTGGCAAAAGAGCCTGCTGCATGACTGGATTTAATAGAGGAAACTGTGAAAACGCGAGTAAAACAAACAATTACACTAAAAGTTGGGCTCGAAAGTATTCCTTATGACATGTCAAATAAACCTAATCCATAGATATTGACATGCAGCCAGGAATCGTCTTTCTTGACATTTATATGTGCCTGATTTTGACGCCGGGGAAATACATAAATCAAATGTGAGCATTTTATATAATACAATATAGGTAGGTCTAAATCGGAGTGATCACTTATATCAGTGTTATAAATTTCGTCATATTGTCCAGCCCTAAAACTTATAGTTTTTGTTGCTGATATGAAATATGTTATTTAATTGCGAGTTCGCTGAGCAGTTTTTGAGATTTCAGGATTCCCCATTTCAGATAGATAGGTTTTGGTCTTGGATGCCGGAGATAGGTGCCCGGAGGCGTTGCAAATATGGCCGCTGAGTGGACAGACTTACATTGAAAGGGAATTTGGTTCAAATCACTGAAACTACCAGAAATAAAATTGGGGAAAAAAGCATGATAGAGAAAAATGCACCATTAAATCAAACACACAAATGATATACAAACATAAAAAGGGTTATGACATCTGTGTTTGGGTTGGTTTTTGCTGTTTTCTGTTTCATTTGTTCCTTTTTCTCTCTTCTAGTTTCTGTTACTCATGGTTTGATTAGCACCTGATGTTCATTTAGTTGATTAGTTTGCTCTTGTATTAATGCTGCCTTCATGTGCTATCAGAAATTTGATAATTCCCTCTTCTGAAGTCGAGATTACAAGCTCATCGCATTCAAGTTTCTAAACATGAGGGCGTTCATGTGTAATTTTTACCTAAACAAAGCATTTTTCAATTATTCAATTATTAAGCATGCCATATCATTATCTTTTATCATTATCACTCTTTTAGGCTATCATTTGTTTTTAATACATTTTAAATCTTTTATTTACTTTTTTTACTTTTTATTGTTAATTTGAATTCTTATGCATTTGTTTAGGGTTATTTTTGCACACTCACTTGTTTTATGGGGTCTTTCTATAGACATTATGATTTTTATACTGCACAAACTGTATATTATATCCCCTAACCCTAAACCCATCACAGAAAACCTTCTGCATTTTTACATTTTCAGAAAACATAACTTCATATGATTTATAAGCTGTTTTCCTAATGGATACAAAAAAAAAAAGTCGAGTCTACCACACACACACACACACACACACACACACACACACACACACACACACAGACACACACAAATAAACAGTCTCCAAACAAACACATCATTTCCTTAAACACACCTAAACTCCATTTTCCCTCGCTCACTTTTTGCTATTTTTTCCCATTATTTAATTCATACCTTCCCTCCATTTTCAGCATCAGACTGGCAGGTCATGCTCCATACATCCCATAATTGCGGTATATCACCAACCTCGGGTCCCAGTGAATGCGTCAGGACTCATTTCTCATGGGTTGATGTCAGGACTTCGTCATTCCCTCTCCAGCCCTGCATGCACACACATCAGTATTCAGAGGAAAATGTGTGGTTAAAGTGATAGTTTACCAAAAAAAATGGCTATTCTCTCATCATTAACCCATTTACCCATTAAACACACCGCAGCAATTAATCAAAATAAAACAAGGTTACAATTATGGCTGCAACATGGAAAGTGACATCAAAGTGACATCAAATTATTACATAATTGTTTTACAGTGCAGTGATGACAAATCTACAAAGTCTACAGGCGACAACCAGAGTTTTATTTTTTAATTTCAATAACCTTTTGGTAACGTCTCAGAAATGTATTGGACATGTGATGAGTTAAACGGGAGATGATTATTCTTGGCTAAAGCCTTTATTGTGTAATATCTTCATACCTGAGGGTGCAACTAAATGAAAACTTTTATATAAAAGCCTTTGGCTTTATGCTTAACACCATAGCTGATTTATTTATGCGAAAGAACATCATTGTGCTTTTCAAATGTTATTCAATCTGTTTTGAATTTATACTTCAAGAAGGTTGAACCATGAATCATTTATACAAACAGTGAACAGAAATGAAACAAAGCTAATAAACGAATCTGCCTGCAAACGATGCACTCCTATAAAAAGACTTTGAATGAAAGCCAAGATAAATATACATCCGATTGTTCCGAGTTTACAGCGGTAACCAGAGCCAAGATTCGATGCATTGCTGAAGCTGGAAGAACAGGGAGTCCAGCCAGATTCCCAGTCTGGATGAAAGTCTTGAGTCGAGCAGGAGCCGGAGAGGAGGGCAGTAAATTCACACTGGTCTGAATCTGCAGGAAGCTCGGCCGGCTTCACACTGACCTGCTAACTGAACTCAGCGCAGCCAGCGGGATTTCAAACCTACATGATAAACAATCACACAGTGAATTTACAGCTCCAGACAAGTCTGGAGGTGATTTATGAGACCATTAGATGTCATGGGGTTTTTAAGTTATGGCCTAAAAAACAACAGCAGTTTCAACATAATAAAGATCTGTTAAAGGTAATTAAGGACAGTTAGTTAAATCCAATTCACTTAACGAGTATGATCACGCCACTATAGACTGATCCTAAAATATTTCATTTTATAAATGCATCACATTTCAACTACAAACAAATTCATGAATGCATAAATGAATAAACAAATAATGTAGGTTGGGTCTTTCTTGATTTTATGAGAAATTATTAACTTTTTACATGCATTTTTTAAAATGCTTTAAACCAAATAATATGCTATTATTTCCATGCATTTTACTAGATTAATATTAACAGGCATTCAATTACTGCATTAACTATTTGTAAGATTTAAAGGGCACCTATTATATGCAAAATCCACTTTTAAATAGTGTCAATGTGTGTTGGCAGTGTGTGTACACAACCACCCTACAATGATAAAAATCCACCCATTCCTTTTTTTTTTTTTAAATCCCCATTAAACCAAAGCAGTCTCATTAGACATGCCATTTTGCCCATGGCCGCTGACTGACAGTCCTGGATTACTATAGTTTCCGTCCTCATAGAGTTGTATGCTGTTCGCCATTTTCTTCGCGCTCGAGCAGCTGTAGTGTTAACAAGCAACACTGGTGTTCTGTTGTTGGATGTAAGACTGAAGACTAAACTCTCCCAACATCTGAGCCACTGAGGACGCAGTGGATTAGTTTTATTTTTGAAGTTAATATGCCCCAAAATCTACCTAAATTCATTTATGTCTGCGCAAATCATTTCACTCCAGACTGCTTTGTAAAAAATTGATACTCAAGGATGGATCTGTATCAACTGTTTGTGATCCTCCAGAAGAAGTAAGTGTCACACTGTTTATTTTTTTATAATAATTGCCATTTCAGTCGATGTGCCTGTTAACCAGTTCCACAACAAATGTGGCTAAAGCTACTGTTGTCCTAAAGACCAGGGCCTTATCATACACCCGATGCAATGTGGCGCCAGACACAACACAAATGTTTTTAGCTAGTTTCAGCTCGACACAGTTATCATTTTCACGTCCAGCACCATGTTGTTTAAATAGCAAATGCACTCATGCCCATCTGTTCACCCATGGGCGTGCTGCTCTGAAAACGAGGTGTGTTCCGATGCATTGTTGGCGTGTTGCTATTTTGAGGCAACTGAAATAGACTGCGCCTGGTGCGCAGAGCATTTTTCCTGTCGCTAAAGTGGATTCAGACCCCAACCATGCATGAATCCTGGACCATAAATGAGCATGTTGAGCAACCGAAGCGTGAGCTGCTCCGCCCTCTTCTGGAAAGGGGGCGGGAGCAGCAGCTCATTTGCATTTAAAGGGACACACACAAAAACTGTGTTTTTGCTCACACCCAAATAGAGGCAAATTTGACAAGCTATAATAAATGATCTGTGGGGTATTTTGAGCTGAAACTTCACAGACACATTCTGGAGACACCAGAGACTTATATTACATCTTGTATAAGGGCATTATAGGTCCCCTTTAATAAAGGTTGTAGCATCAAAAAAGCAGTGTAAATCAATGAGCAAATAACTATTGGTTGACATTAATCAATGGCCCACATGATCTAGATGATGTCAGCAAAAAGAAAGTAATTTCAGAGGTTATTACAGAGCGTTCTGGAGTTGAGTGACTCATCTTACCCTCATATCTAGTAGATTGCTCAACATGTTTAGTGAACCACTGATGCCTGAGATTGTTTCCTTCTGAGGGTTGTGTGGGTTTAATGTAATATTATTTATTTTAAATTGCTACTTGTGTTATTTTTTTGTATTGTTTGTTGAGCCTTTGTCTAAAGACAATTTTCTACTTCTGTGGGGACAGGCAATAAAGCTTTTGAATTGAATTGAACTGCATTTTACTCCTTGGAGATCAGGAAGGTTACAGCCTCATTTAGAGACCAGAAACATCATGAGCCTCTTTGATGTAATGGATGAAAGTTGTTGAAATAAATATTGAATTGAATTCAATCAAATATGTACTGTTCAAAAGCTTGGGGTTGATTTAAAAAAAAAAAAAAAAAAATGTTCTGCTCACCAAGGCTGCATTTATTTGATTAAAAATATGGTAAAAATGGTAATATTATGAAATATTATTTTTACTTAAAACACCTGTTTTCTATGTAAATATATAGTAAACTGTAATTTATTTCTCTGATCAAATCTGAATTTTCAGCAACATTACTCCAGTCTTCAGTGTCACATGATCCTCCAGAAATCATTTTGATGGCTTGAAAACGCAAACTTTTCAGGTCAATGCAAATGGTTTTCAAAGTGCAAGTTTTTGAAAACGGTCTCCATGTAAACAACAAAAACGTGTATCTGTGAAAATGATGACGTCACGAATACAGCGTTTTTACAAACCCGATTCCAAAAAAGTTGGGACACTGTATAAATTGTGAATAAAAAAAGAATGCAATAATTTACAAATCTCATAAACTTATATTTTATTGTAGATAACATGTCAAATGTTGAAAGTGAGACATTTTGAAATGTCATGCCAAATATTGGCTCATTTTGGATTTCATGAGAGCTACACATTCCAAAAAAGTTGGGACAGGTAGCAATAAGAGGCCGGAAAAGTTAAATGTACATACAAGGAACAGCTGGAGGACCAATTTGCAACTTATTAGGTCAATTGGCAACATGATTGGGTATAAAAAGAGCCTCTCAGAGTGGCAGTGTCTCTCAGAAGTCAAGATGGGCAGAGGGTCACCAATTCCCCCAATGCTGCGGCGAAAAATAGTGGAGCAATATCAGAAAGGAGTTTCTCAGAGAAAAATTGCAAAGAGTTTGAAGTTATCATCATCTACAGTGCATAATATCATCCAAAGATTCAAAGAATCTGGAACAATCTCTGTGCGTAAGGGTCAAGGCCGGAAAACCATACTGGATGCCCGTGATCTTCGGGCCCTTAGACGGCACTGCATCACATACAGGAATGCTACTGTAATGGAAATCACAACATGGGCTCAGGAATACTTCCAGAAAACACTGTCGGTGAACACAATCCACCGTGCCATTCGCCGTTGCCGGCTAAAACTCTATAGGTCAAAAAAGAAGCCATATCTAAACATGATCCAGAAGCACAGGCGTTTTCTCTGGGCAAAGGCTCATTTAAAATGGACTGTGGCAAAGTGGAAAACTGTTCTGTGGTCAGATGAATCAAAATTTGAAGTTCTTTTTGGAAAACTGGGACGCCATGTCATCCGGACTAAAGAGGACAAGGACAACCCAACTTGTTATCAGCGCTCAGTTCAGAAGCCTGCATCTCTGATGGTATGGGGTTGCATGAGTGCATGTGGCATGGGCAACTTACACATCTGGAAAGGGACCATCAATGCTGAAAGGTATATCCAAGTTCTAGAACAACATATACTCCCATCCAGACGTCGTCTCTTTCAGGGAAGACCTTGCATTTTCCAACATGACAATGCCAGACCACATACTGCATCGATTACAACATCATGGCTGCGTAGAAGAAGGATCCAGGTACTGAAATGGCCAGCCTGCAGTCCAGATCTTTCACCCATAGAAAACATTTGGCGCATCATAAAGAGGAAGATGCGACAAAGAAGACCTAAGACAGTTGAGCAACTAGAAGCCTGTATTAGACAAGAATGGGACAACATTCCTATTCCTAAACTTGAGCAACTTGTCTCCTCAGTCCCCAGACGTTTGCAGACTGTTATAAAAGAAGAGGGGATGCCACACAGTGATAAACGTACTCGGTTACTAACGTAACCTCGATTCCCTGAGATACGGAACGAGTACTGCGTATGGGGAAAGGTCTCCTTTTTCCCCGTTACTGAAGCCTTTTTCAATAACGCAGTGTAACTGCATCGTCATTGGTTCACTCATAGACAAGTTGTTGAACCAATGACGGCGCGGCATAGCTGCGCGACCTATGGCGACAGAGCGGGCGAATATTCACGCCGAAATGGGCGGGGTTTAGGGCTATATAAGCGGGCGTTTCGCCATAGGATTTCAGGTCATTCGACTGAAGCGATGACACTGAAGCCGCAGCCTCGTGGCACGGCATGTAACGCAGTACTCGTTCCGTATCTCAGGGAACCGAGGTTACGATAGTAACCGAGTACGTTCCCTTTCGATACTTCACTCGTACTGCGTATGGGGAACGAATTCAACCGCGCCGTGCCACGGCAGGGAACGACTGGACTTGTCTTGGGCACCGTGAGGGAACCAGAGGACAAGTGAGAAGGCCGGAGCCATCGAACCCTCGTTACACTACAAAAAGAGAGTTAACTCCCACAGGGGCCTGAGGTCAGCTGAACGCAGTGGCTCAAAGGGAGGCCCTTTAAGAGCTCTGAGGACCAAAGAGAGGTCCCAGGTGGGAACAGTGAGAGGACGAGGAGGATTTAATCGCCTAGAACCTCTCAAGAAACGCACCACGAGGTTGTTTCGTCCCACTGACTGGCCAGCGATAGGAGCGTGAAACGCTGCAATGGCTGCTACGTAAACTTTGAGCGTTGAAGGGGTGCGACCCAGATTCAAACGCTCCTGGAGAAAAGACAGTATCGGAGATACGTCACACTCCACTGGATCTATGTTGCGTGTAGAACACCAGTCAACAAAGACCGACCATTTCTGGGCGTAGAGGCGTCTCGTGGACGGAGCTCTCGCCTGAGAAATGGTATTCAGCACGTCCCCGGGGAGGTTGGCAGACTCCCGTCGAGGGACCAGAGGTGCAGAGCCCAGAGTTCTGGCTGGGGATGCCAAATCGTCCTGTTCGCCTGAGAGAGGAGGTCCCGTCTCAGGAGGATCGGCCACGGAGCTTTTGTGGAAAGCCTGAACAGCTCTGAGGACCAAACTTGGCTCCTCCAGAGCGGGGCCACCAGGAGGACTCTGTGCTCGTCTTCCCTGATTCGTCTGATGACCTGTGGGATCAGAGCGATCGGGGGAAAAGCGTAAAGGAGGGTGCTGGGCCAGACATGGGCCAGCGCATCTTCCTCCTTCGAGAAATAAATTGGGCAGTGAGAGTTGCCTTCTGAAGCGAAGAGGTCTACCTCTGCCTTTCCGAAGAACTCTCAGATCATGAGAACCGTCTGGGGGTGGAGCATCCACTCGTCTGAGGGGACATTGCTCCGAGATAGCATGTCTGCTCCCAAGTTTGTTCTCCCGGGTATGTGAGTCGCCCTGAGCGACTGAATCCTCGGTGATGCCCATTCCAGAAGACGCTTCGCCAGAGCGCATAAGCGGCTGGACGAAAGACCGCCCTGGTGATTTATGTATGACACCACTGTCATGCTGTCCGACTGGACTAAGACGTGGCGCCCTGTCAGGTGTGCCTGGAATGCATGAAGTGCTCGAATCACTGCCAACATCTCGAGGCAGTTGATGTGCAGATGGCATTCCTCGTGAGACCATGAGCCGAAGGCTGGTCTGCCCTCGCAAACAGCGCCCCAACCTGTGTTGGACGCATCCGTTGAGAGCACCGTCCTTCTGGACACCGCCTGTAGGGGTACCCCTTGGCTGAACCATACAGGGTTCATTCAGGGTTTCAGAGCTGCCAAACAGGCCTGATTGACCCTGAGACGCAGGCGGCCGTGCCGCCAGGCGTGAGGAGGGACCCGGAACTTCAACCAGTACTGCAGAGGCCGCATCCGAAGAAGGCCGAGCTGCAGAACCGGGGAGGCGGAAGCCATCAGCCCTAGCATCCTCTGGAAAAACTTCAGAGGGAAATAGGCTCTGTTCCTGACCGATGCCGCGAGCTGCTGAATGGCCAGAGCGCGTTCTGGAGATACTACAGCCGTCATACGGACTGAGTCGAAAACTGCACCCAGGAACGTTATACGCTGGCTGGGGAGCAGTGAGCTCTTGGCAAAGTTGACCCTGAGACCCAGGCACACCAAGTGGCTGAGTAACACGGATCTGTGATGCTCCAGCTCGGCTCGTGACTGGGCTAGGATGAGCCAGTCGTCGAGGTAATTGAGAACCCGGATTCCCATCTGTCTCAGTGGGGAAAGCGCCTCGTTCATGCACTTGGTAAAAGTGCGAGGAGCTAGGGACAGTCCGAATGGAAGGACCGTATATTGGTAAGCCACACCCTCGAACACGAATCTCAAGAATCGCCTGTGATGGGGGGCTATCTGGATGTGAAAGTATGCATCTTTCAGGTCCAGCGAGCAGAACCAGTCCCCAGGGCAAACCTGCGCGAGGATCTGCTTCAGCGTTAGCATCTTGAACTTCCGTCTCATGAGGGAGAGGTTCAAGAGCCTGAGATCTAAGATGGGTCTGAGACCGCCATCTTTTTTGGGAACTAGAAAATAATGGCTGTAGAACCCCGAATTGCTCTCTGAGGGGGAGACTAATTCTATAGCTCCTTTCCTCAGAAGAGACGTGACTTCGGCTCGGAGGACATGAACGTCGTCCGTGTTGACTGAAGTCTGAAGCACCCCGCTGAAGCGCGGGGGCCTTCGGGCGAACTGAAGCGAGTAGCCTCGACTTATGGTTCCCAGAACCCAGCTTGACACTCCGGGGATGGCCCGCCAGGCCTCAGCCCGCGTGACAAGGGGCTGAATGGTATCGGGTGACGGGCCGCCAATCGGGGGCCCGTGCACCAGAGAGAGTGGAAGAGGAACTTCGCTCTTTCTTAGAGAAGGTAGAATATTCATAGTGTTCGCCATAAGAATAGCGTTTTGCATGGACGCAGCACTGGGCCCAGTTAGCACAACACTGAACATATCTCCCACGCCCGGAGCTGAACGAGGCGGAGGGGGGGTGGAACGAAAGAGCTTTTGGGGTGGTCCGGCCGTGGCGAGACTTTGCCCCATCCTCTTCCTTCCTGAAATATCAGGAGGGCTTAGGAGGTGTCAGGTCCAGCGTAATCTTAGGCCGGGGTCCCTGACGTTGCCTCGGGAAGGAGGAGCGCTTACGATGGCGCTGTTCCTTGGGTGGTGCTGCCTGAGAGGTAGAGGGGGCAGGTTTGTTCTGCAGACGTGGAGCTAGGGCGTTTAGGCAGGAAGTGTCGCATAGCCTGAGACGACTTTTGTGCTGCAGTAAAACGCTCCGTAAAGCCCTCTACTGCTGGCCCGAAGAGACCAGAAGGAGAGACCGGGGCATCCAAAAAGGCCGTCTTGTCCATCTCCTTAATCTCGGTCAGGTTGAGCCACAAATGGCGCTCAAGCACGACCAGGCTGGCCATGGATCGTCCAATAGCCTGAGCTGTGGCCTTTGTGGCATGCAGGGCTAAGTCAGTGGTGCTGCGGAGGTCACGGAAGGCAGGTGCATCGACGCCGGACTCATCCAGAGAACGGAGGAGCTTCGCTTGAAACACCTGGAGAATAGCCATGGCGTGCAGGGCTGAGGCAGCCTGGCCCGAGGACGCATATGCTCTGCCAGCCAGGGCAGAAGTGGTCCTGCAGGGCTTGGATGGAAGGTCCCTCTTAGTTTTCCAACCCACAGCCGTGGGGGGACAGAGGTGAGCCGCCACCGCTTCGTCCAGGGGCGGTAGATGCTCGTAACCCTTCTCTTCAGAGCCATCCACAGAGGTGAGAGCTGAATAATGCGTAGTACATAGGCGGGCAGAATACGGGGCGTGCCACGACTTCGTCAGCTCGTTGTGAACCTCTGGGAAAAACGGCGCGGCGCGTTGACGAGGGGCCTGGCGGGAACCCAGCAGGAACCACTCATCGAGCCTGCTCCGTGATGGGTCCTCTGGCGGAGCCCAGTCGAGGTCCAAAACCTCTACTGCTTTCGAAAGGATGCGGAAGAGCTCGGCATCCATACCCGGCTTGCAGTCAATGGGCTCCAGCGAGGGAAGGCGGGCGGGGTCAGAATCACCGGCCCAACCTTCAGATTCAGAGGCCGCGAGAGACATGACGTCATCAAGCGGCTCGTCCTCAGAACCGCCAAAAGAGATGAGGTCGCTCGCATCTGCCGAGGGACGCAGCTCAGGGCGGGAGAACAGGACGGGGAACTGCTCTCTCGGGGGAGAGGGTGAGGCACGCGGGGAAGCCGGCGTGACGTCATCCAACTCCGTGCGCTGGGCCGCTCTGCCCTGCCGTCTCTTCCTAGCCGGCTCGCGGGAGGAAGAAGACGGGAGGGCGCGAGCGGCGAGATCGCCTTCACTGAAGAAGGCGATCCGCGAGCGCAGAGAGGCGAGACTCATGTTCTCACAGTGAGAACACGAGGTCCCGGTGAGCGCGGCCTCTGCATGGGGTCTGCGTTGTCGTGTAAACGTACTCTAAGTAATACGCCAGCCCAACAGGAAGTCGGCTATTTAGGGTTGTTTGAAAAACACACACTCTGGAATTTGATATACTCCTTCTAGGGAATTCAGCCGATCACCATCAAACTCGGTCAGCATGAAGACAAGACATTGAGGATGCTAAATTGTGGATTTTTTGCATTTACAGTCATTAGCTCTGACCAACAGGAAGTCAGATATTTTGGTTTGAATGTGGAATTTTTGAATAATCATGCTCTGAGTTTTTAAATACTCCTCATAAGAGATTCATGCAATCACCATCAAACTCGGTCAACATGAAACAAAGACACTGAAGATGCTAAATTCCAAACGATTATAGGATATCTTGAACAGTGTTGCCATGGCAAGGGATTAAAATAATGATAAAAAAGGGAAACAGGAAGTGTCTCATATAATTTAAATTAAATTAAGATTGTATGTTGCCCACCATGCACAGGTTTCCTTAAGCCACTGGTTTGGCGGTGACACCAGGGCTTGGGCCCGTCATCGCTGCTTGCAGCTATATTTAAAATCGTAGTCCTACTGTCTTAATTTGTGTGGAAATCAAACTCATGGTCTTACTAGTGCCATACTTTATCAATATACAATCAATCCTATAAGAGTTCTTTGTTTTGAGCATTAATACATCAGTGAAATCTGGAAATTAATGACACATTTGCTCAAGAATCAAGTATATCAGCCATGAAAACGACCATTACTCACTAGAGAGAGACAGATTGCATTGATAAACACACATTTTACAATATAACTGAAGTGCTTAAACTGCTATATAAATGTGGTTAGTCATTGTGGCTCTGAGCAAGACGTTTAACCCCAATTCATGCTGTAATGACGGTCCCTGTGCCTCATGTCAGCAGGTCAGATGAAGAAAACTACATTAGAGACCTGCACATCCGTCAGGAAGACTCCAGTAAAAGCTAGTTTCCCTTATCCTGGCAATTATATCTTAAAATGTATATATCAGAAAAATCAGAAAATATATATTCGCACACATACACAGACTGATAAGTGCAGCTCGGCGTTTATTTTATCGGTCTATATCAGAGTACTGTACTGATTCTATGACTACTAATGAGTTCGCTTTTGGAGGAATTGTGGGTAGCTTTGGGTACTAGAGTCTTGATGTCATATATTTCTTCATAAGAGTCTTTCTGCTTTTGAATTCATTAAAGATTGATTGCCTTGAGTCAGATGAATAGGGAAATACCCGAGAGTCTAGATGAATGTGGATAGAAACATTCGCTGGAAAGGGAGGAAGAGGAAGGGGGCGTGACACGGTGACATGATGCTGTCAGGGAGAGAACACACACACACACTAACTTACCTAATTTTTTAAATGTTTTTATTGTTGTTGTAGTTTTAGTTAATGCATGCAGGGCAGAGATATTGTAATCAAACACAGTCTTGCTCAAACTAACATACTTATCAATATAATATCAGTATATTGTATGTATATTGTGCACAGCATGCAAAATTGTTTCTATGGAGTACCAAACTGACCATTTAATAAAGTAAGCAAATTTAAGCAAACAGAATATCAACATGAACTACTACATTTGCTAAAATTAGCAGCATACAACCATATTACACTGACTGCATGCAATACTGTATCCAATAATGCAATGCACTTAACAGAGATGGAGTACTGAATACTGCGAGGTATACATTTAAAATTCTATACTATTTATTTAAATATTAACTGAAACTATATGGCATTATTTTATGATAAATGTTTTATTTATAAATTCAGAGTCATATTCACATTTGGCAGTATTAAAAATTAATGAGATCATGAAATTAAAGATATCATGACTGATATTTCTGGTTCATTCATCACACTGAGGAGCGCACTGCATTGTGGGATACAGTATTTCATGCAGTGTGCTATGGTAGTATACTGCACATTTTAGTAAATGTAGGTTTCATGCTGTAATTATTTTATGCATGCATTAAGAACATTTTTTTTATACTTTGCCAAGTATAAATAACTGGCAGCGCAATTTATTGTAATGCATTTTTTTCATCAGTTGGTCAGAACAAAAATGTCAGACATGTTACTTACTTGTTCAGATTATATTTTCAGGTGAAAATTCTTATTTTGGTCATACTTCAAGACTACAGTCTGTGATTCTGAAGTACAGTATCCACACCAGTATTGTGACTGACAGCAAACATTAGATTCATCCGCGATGAGGAGCCGTGCTGATGCACAACACACGTAAAGATGATCATGATCAGATGAAAATTAGCCAGAAGGGCTAAATCTGGCACATTTACATTGGAGACTTGTTTCTTGTGTTAATTAATGTGCATTGTCCTCTTTTAAAAAAGCAAATAAAAAAAATAAATTAAAAATATGATCATTCCACAAATAACTGCAACAGAGATGGTGACAAAGAGGCAAAACTTACAGACTGCAGCTTTAAACAAAGCCTTTACTGTAACTTCCCGTGTGATAAATTAACCATAAGTAATAATAAACATTTCTTTCATGACTCATTATTTGATTAGACTGAATATTATGTTGATTATACAAAATAGAACGATAAAATGACAGATAGATAGATAGATAGATAGATAGATAGATAGATAGATAGAATGACAGACAGATAGATAGATGTAGTTTGACTGTTTAACTACTTTAAAAGATGAGTTGCTTCAGTTTCAAAGCAGCTTCTGTAACACTGACACGCATGTATTCTGAGTTCAGATTAAAGTATATTGTCGATTCCTGGAAAATGGGATGATAATGGAACATCATGAGCGCAAATTGTGTTGCAGGAACATCATTCCAGTCTCTACACAATAGATATCTCTCTCTCTCTCTCTCTTATGACGTTTAGTGCTTGTTTCTCCTCGAATCCAAAAATAACCATCAGGGAGAGCTGTCAAAGCCGTGCTACATTTTTCTACCCGAGGCCTGGCCAGACAGAAAGAGTGAGCAAGCAGAGATAGATGGAGAGGTAGAGACGTTGGTTCAGACTGCATCAGAGAGGAATTTTGAAGCTGTACTCAAACTTTTCCCTCTACATTTGTGAGGTGGATCTTCCCTCTGAGAATGAAGCAATAACAAAGGCTGTTTCATCTGTTACATCATTGCACACAGGACAAACCGCTACAGGTATATATAATATAATATAATATAATATAATATAATATAATATAATATAATATAATATAATATAATATAATATAATATAATATAATATAATATAATATAATATAATAATACATGCTGGATGACATGGATCATAACTATGCACTGCAAAATCACACAAAAAAAAAAAATAGTTATGATATAAAATTATTAAGAAATACAGTCTGAAATAATATATTATATTATATTATATTATATTATATTATATTATGAAATATAATATAATATAATATAATATAAAATAAAATAAAATAAAATAAAATAAAATAAAATAAAATAATATAATATAATATAATATAATATAATATAATTTAATATAATATAACACTGGTCATGCACACCTGCACAAACTATATAATATATAATAATATAGTATGCTGGATGGCATTGATCATAACTATATATGCATTGCAAAATCACAAAACAAAAAATTGATATAAAATTAATAAGAAATATATTCTGAAATAATACATTTCATAAAATAAAATAATAAATTTCATAATATAATATAATATAATATAATATAATATAATATAATATAATATAATATAATATAATATAATATAATATAATATAATATAATATAATATAATATAACACTGGTCATGCACACCTGCACAAACTATATAATATATAATAATATAATATGCTGGATGGCATTGATCATAACTATATATGCATTGCAAAATCACAAAACAAAAAATTGATATAAAATTAATAAGAAATATATTCTGAAATAATACATTTCATAAAATAAAATAATAAATTTCATAATATAATATAATATAATATAATATAATATAATATAATATAATATAATATAATATAATATAATATAATATAACACTGGTCATGCACACCTGCACAAACTATATAATATATAATAATATAATATGCTGGATGGCATTGATCATAACTATATATGCATTGCAAAATCACAAAACAAAAAATTTATATAAAATTAATAAGAAATATATTCTGAAATAATACATTTCATAAAATAAAATAATACATAATATAATATAATATAATATAATATAATATAATATAATATAATATAATATAATATAATATAATATAATATAATATAATATAATATAATATAACACTGGTCATGCACACCTGCACAAACTATATAATATATAATAATATAATATGCTGGATGGCATTGATCATAACTATATATGCATTGCAAAATCACAAAACAAAAAACTGATATAAAATTAATAAGAAATATATTCTGAAATAATACATTTCATAATATAATATAATATAATATAATATAATATAATATAATATATATAATATAATATAATATAATATAATATAATATAATAAAATATAATATAACACTGGTCTACAAAATCCCGAGCTCAACAGCTTCAGATGAAGGGATGAAGTGCCTGTCAAGATCATCTGAGCACTTGTTTACTTTCTCAAATCACTGCGTAATGAAAACATCACAAGTTGCTATTTTATTTATTTATCTATCACTGTGATTAATATGGACTACATCAAATGAATGCATTTTTTTCCAGTCCATAAGTACAACACCATGTGAATAAATAAAAAATGAACATGGGTGCTAACATCAAACTGGCAGATTCTGGTGTCGATTATGCATTACAAGGAAGTGATGCGGTGTCAGTCAGGAAGTTATGCATTGTTTAGTGTTTCGGAGTTGGGAAGCTGTTCCAGAGGGTTTTTTTGTGGCCTCGGCTTGTCTGAGCACTGATGAGGGAAGGGGAAGGTGTGGATGTACGGGGGAAGTAGCGAATATTTACACCCACCTCCTGTCAGAAGTGTATGTGTGTATCCACCGGTGGGCTGAAATAAAAACGAAAGAAGCAAAAACAACAGGAACAGCATGTCCACGGGCCACCTGAGATCTGCAGAGCTCAGAACATAATCAGAATCCTGGATAGTCTGGAAATGCCTGCAGTACTCAGAAAAAAAATCTGGCGTATTTCAGTACACCGTCTTCATAATGTAGCACTTTTTCTAAATACTTTGTAATTGAGGCAATTAACAGCATGTTAGAAAAAACAAATGCTCACAACCAGTGACCCCGTTTGCAATAGATGAGCCACTGTTATCTTTATCTCAACACAATTAGAAGCAGATCTTCAAAACTTGTTAATTTGCACTTACAAAACTAAAATAATCCATTCAATGTAAGAGGAAAGGGTTATGTAATTGCATACTGTTTAAGGTGCAACCTCCACCGGCCATCACAGAGCATAATGTAATGTATGTGCTTTGTTTTTTTTATTAAAGAAATATGAATTGCACAGGGCTTTACATTAACTTTTTGCTCAGCAGTCACTGTGTCTAGTGGTTTTCCAAAATTACTAGCCACTCAACATTTTCACTGGCCCCAATTTTGACATTGATACCATGGGGAAAACTGCCATATAGATATTTTTAATATCATCTCATAATTTGTCAGCAGGTTTATTAGGCTGCTGTCACTTTAAGAGCTGACGCACGGATCCATTATACTGTTACACATACGTTTTCTTTCTCAACTGTTTACATTCAGTTCAAACATAACTGACTGTGCTTACATGAATACTCTCCAAGACCGGCATTTTGACATTATTTTGTGTGTATTTGACTGTTGAAGCGCAATAAGCAGCGAAAAAATAACTCAGTTTAGTACTGAGAGGCGGCTTTATGTGGCGCACTGTGAGTGTGAGAACAAAATCTGCGGGAATGAGTAGAATTATGCGCAATACATGCAATCCCAGATTTCATTGAGCAGATGAAACGAGGTGGTTCGTGTGTAACTCGCTGTCAGAGAGATGAGAGAGAGAGAAAGAGCAGCTGGTGTTGTGTGTCTATTCTGCGGAAAATGAGTATTGGAAGCGTTTTGTCATTTCAGTATCAATATGTATCAAAAAATAAATATTTGAACACTAGTTTATTATTATGTCAGATGCCTTTTTAAAAGACTATTTAAAAAAAAAATTTATAGCCTATATTATATATAAAATTCAACCTGCTATAGGATTGACTGTGTTATACGCCACTGCTGAAATACACCCACATTTGGCGGGTTGGCCATTGTTAATGATAAGCCCTGCAATCGCATGCTTGCGATAGTTATCTAAAAAACATAAGTTTGTTGAAGTTTGTGAAGTAGTACGTATAGCCTACAGAAGAAGTCTGTAGGATACAGATGAAATAAAATCAAAGTTTTACTTTATAATAAGAGTCATGATGTATTTTTGTAGGCATCACCCTGGTTCACTCAACAAAAACCCAACAGGATTTTTCCATTGGCATTTGGTTTATTGTACAAAATAAGCTCTGTGTCCAAAAAAAAAAGTTTATGATTCTTACACGTTTTGTTCATCATGATAATCTTCACAACTTTTATGAATTTCCATCTAAATACAAGCGCCCGAAGTTAAAAGCTAAACTGTGACATGACTTCAACATCACCATCGTTAAGCTTCAACAACTCTTTCAATCTTTATTTAAAAACATTTTCCCTGAAAATTTAAAGGTGGATCAAAAATTTAATTTACTTTGGCATAGTTGAGTAACAAAATGGAAATGACATACAGTGAGTCTCAAACTCCATTGTTTCCTCCTCCTTATGTAAATCTCATTTGTTTAAAAGACCTCTGAAGAACAGGCGAATCTCAACATAACACCGATTGTTATGTAACAGTCGGGATCATTAATATGTACGCCCCCAATATTTGCATATGCCAGCCCATGTTCCCAACATTATAAAAGGCATTAGACAAGGGCAGCCAGTATTAACGTCTGGATCTGCACAGCTGAATCATCGGACTAGGTAAGCAAGCAAGAACAACAGCGAAAAATGGCAGATGGAGCGATAATAACTGACATGATCCATGATATCATGATATTTTTAGTGATATTTGTAAATTGTCTTTCTAAATGTTTCGTTAGCATGTTGCTAATGTACAGTTAAATGTGGTTAAAGTTACCATCGTTTCTTACTGTATTCACAGAGACCAGAGCCGTCGCTATTTTCATTTTTAAACACTTGCAGTCTGTATAATTCATAAACACAACTTCATTCTTTATAAATCTCTCCAACAGTGTGTAATGTTAGCTTTAGCCACGGAGCACTATCAAACTCATTCAGAATCAAATGTAAACATCCAAATAAATACTGTACTTACATGATCCAATGCATGCATGCAGTATGCATGACGAACATCTTAAGATCCATTTGAGGGTTATATTAGCTGTGTGAACTTTGTAAATGCACTGTATTATAGTGGAGAGCTCGGGGGCAGGGAGCACATGATTTAAAGGGGCCGCAGCCTGAATCGGTGCATAGTTAATGATGCCCCAAAATAGGCAGTTAAAAAAATTAATTAAAAAAAATCTATGGGGTATTTTGAGCTGAAACTTCACAGACACATTCAGGGGACACCTTAGACTTATATTACATCTTATAAAAACTGGTTCTAGGGCACCTTTAAGTTAGAAGAGTTTGCAAGAGTTTAATGTTTTTCTTTTTGGCAACAACTTGAATCAGCCAGGATGCACTACCCCTGATTTGACCTCCTTTACTGTGGTGAAAACCCTGTAACACCTTTTAAAATAGCTTGTAAATCGCTCATTATGCTATTTTATCACCAAATATTGAATTCAGTCTTTTTGACAACTTATTTTATTTCAATTACAGGTTTTGTATTTATTTGAACGTAGGCATTTTTGACCGCGAACACCACAAGTGTTACAAGGTGGGCAAAAAAAGTACACAAATTAAAGTACAAAAAAATAAAATAAAATACAATTTGGTGTGTGAGCAAAGTCATTAAGTTTTAGTCCAATGTGATACTGATAACATTAACATTTTTGGGTCAAAATGACACATTCTCATATCCTCTCCGTTGGACGAGCTTTATTAATGTTATTCCATAGCCGAAAAGCTATCATTGTTTAAGGCAGCTGTTGCATCCATTCTAAAATCTTGCTTATATAGTAAATGAAGTAATTTAATGCCAATGCAATACCATTAATTCTGATGATGCACAGACTTTAATGTCAACCATAAAAAATATGCGTAATGTTCCTAAAAGCCTATTTGTTTTTTATCCTAACAATACAAAATATGTTTAGTTGCATTTTATTATCTTATCAGATCAAACTTGTGACTCACATTGTTGCTGTCTGAATACAGACCAACATAAGTTATACCTAATGACAGGAAAATGAAAACAAAAGAAAATGCAAAGATAGAGCCCAGATGGTAGCAATGAAATATGGAGAAAGTTAAGCTTGATTTTGTCTCTGTTTGTCATCTAAGTCTCACTTGCTCATCATTGTGCTCAAATTCTCTTTATGGCGTTTTACCAAATCAACACCATGAAGCAGGAAACCAACCCCGCTGTTTGCCTGGCTGAGTGAAGGAAAGATGCCACATCTCTCTCTCACACCCTGAAATTGGTTGGACACACACACATACACACACACACACACACACACACACACAGTCAGTGCTCTTTGGCCGAATCCTGCCAAATAATGTCAGCGTTGGCAGTTGTTCCCTGCCATGAACAGATCCACCTCCGTGACACGCTCTGTCTCACAGCACACACATATAAAGCCCTCCGACGCACATTTGTTCCAGGAGGATGTGCACATGGTATTTCTCTTACATCTAAGTGTTTTTAAGTCAGTGTCTAGACACCATAGACACAGCTGGGGAATTTAGAGGAATTCTCTGAGATCTAGAAGACTCTTCGGCAGCGATGAAGCTTTTGGAGCAGCTTTGAAAAGAGCGGCACACTTGATTTCGGTCGTGACACTCAGCTGCCGGTTCATTAGTCTTCAGACCACACACTAATTGGCTCGTCTGGTGCAGTGCATAATTAGATTTTTTCACTGAAAAGAAGCCAGAAAAAAATCAAAATTAAAAAAAGGCTCTGAAATATTATATATGATGAGAGATATCAGAGATACATGTGTCTGAATGATGATCTAGATGAATCTCACAAGAACATGTCCAGTTCCCAATTAAAAAAAAGTATATATTAATTATGCTATAATAAACACATATCAGTTGAAAACAAACTCTAAAAATAAAATCTAATTCAAAATATTAATAAAAACTATAATAGAATATCAATGATAAATTGATTCACACTGGTGGCTTTCAAGATGATTCAGCACATTTTCCTTTCAGATTTCCATAATGTGTCTGAACATTGTACTTTTGAGGTTATGTAAATGTGCTTAACTATGAAAAACATGTCACAACATCCTCATGGTCCAAAAATTGGCTTAATTGTCTTTTTCTTCTCTTGACAGGTTTTGTGAAACTCGCCCATCTAAAATGCAAATGTTTCTGTCGGATCATGCCGTGGATTTTGATATTTCTGAAAAGAGTAATTTATGCATAATGTCAAGGAGAGCATCAATATTTAAATGAAAATGAAAAACTGAGTAACACATTTATGTAAGCATTGTGAAAATAAAATGAAGCGCAGATGATGGTACATTGAAAACACTTACAGGTATTGTTTAAATATTCAGTACTCAGATTTAATACAAAACTGTCATTGTGCTCATAACCAGGACAATTTTATTTTCTATTTAGGTCAAACAATGTCTGAGCTCAGCAGAACTGTGGCCTGATTTTAAAGGCCAGTCAGTGCTGAGATTTAGAATAGAAGCAGGTGCCTAGTTTGATAAGGTACATTTTAAAGTACATTTCTGCATTTTAAAGGAGACCGATAATGCCCTTTTACAAGATGTAATATAAGTCTCTGGTGTCTCCAGAATGTGTCTGTGAAGTTTCAGCTCAAAATCCCCCACAGATCATTTATTATAGCTTGTCAAATTTGCCCCTATTTGGGTGTGAGCAAAAACACACTGTTTTTGTTTGTGTCCCTTTAAATGCAAATGAGCTGCTGCTCCCGCCCCCTTTCCAGAAGAGGGCGGAGCTTTAACAGCTCAACAACAACAAAGCTGGAGAATCTCACGCAGCCAAAATGAGGATCGTCAGTAACGGTGTTCAGCCTTACATTGTTCAAACCGGAGTCCACACTGATGGAGAGACTCAGGAAGAAGTTACAACTTTTAGAATGAAACTGGACGTTTCTGAATGGTTAGTGGATAAATTTATGTAGTTGCTGTGGAGTTGATTCAACTCATCCACTAGCATGTGCCGTCATGTTCATCTTTTGTGTTGAATTGACCCTCGTTTGTGAAGCAGTCCGGCGTAAAATGACGTCATGTCAACAACACTCTACTACAACAACTCTTCCTCTTCTCTAAAGCAGCCCAACATGGCCCCGCCCCCTTTGTTGTGTGTTCTCAAGGGCGGGGTTTATGTAAATTTTGGGGTTTGTGATGTCACTAACCTGGGAAGAATCTCATTGTAGTCCCTACAAGCCGTACTTAAATAAAAGTAAAATAAAACTGCAACTGCACTCTTTGAACGAACATAAAAAAATCATGGAAAGGATTTCCACATGATTAAGTTGCTTTATTTCAGCATTATGCAATTCTGTTATTCCAATTTAAAGTACTTACGTTGGGTCAACTTAATTTATTAAGGTTGATTCAAATTATTTACTATGGTTGGGCACAGCTTGACAAAACAACTGACTAAGGAAGAATCTGTGTAAAATAGTTATGTCCAACTTACTCAATTCAATCATGCACAGCGGTTCCACATGATTGAGACAAGTAAAATCCAATAGAATCAACCATGTTAAATGAACTAGAATCAATTGTGTTCATTTAAAATAAAATAAATAAAAAGCAATAAATAAATAAAAAATAAATTGTTTTCATATACATTGATTTGTACAATTAATTCTTCTTGTTTAATGTTGTGATTTACATAACTTTTGTGATGTTCTGTGTTAGAAATCTAGATGTGATACTGGATTCATTCTAAATTGCCTTCAAAAACATTGTAAAGTCTAAATTGATCATAAGTCCATTGGTGGCAATGGTTTTACAATCAACATAAGCTTGCAATGCTTTTGGGAAATGCAACCCAAAGCGATTACTTTCTTATTTAAGTAATTTAAAGGTTTGTTAGCAGGTCCTCAACCCAAGCACAAGTGCAACAATTCAGCACAATGGTAACCCTAAAACTATTAATTAACAGAAACTTTTAAATACCAACATAATAGAACAGTAAACATTAAAAAGTCTTTCCATTTTCTCATCTTCCTAAAAACTGCTTAAAATAACACTTTATTTCAACATTTACACTCCTAGTTCAGCCCCTTTGCAAAGCATGATGGGAAGTGAAAATCCTGTTTGACTGAGTCCTGGTTGGGTTTACTTGATTGAAACATGTTATTTCAATATGAAAACATCAAGTTAAGTCAAAGAGTTTCAAGTCAATTTAACATGAATCAATCACATTTAAACCAGAAACCTGATACAATGGTGTTGAATCAAAATAAATTGTTTAAATAAAGTGAACAGCATCAAAAATCCTTTTTTTGGGTGTGTGTTGAGTTACAACCTAATGTATTTTTAACAACACATTACATAAACTAAATAAACATATTTTGCTTTTATCAGAATTTGCTAAACTTGAAAACCCAGGAGACGGTGCAAAAATGTCTTCATCATGATGAAGGAGAAAGGGTTAGAAAAACATGAAAATCAAACAAAATCACTGGATGCTGTGTTGTCTATAAAAGCTGCATCAGCTATTTATTGCCAAGTTATTTTTACACACAAATGGCACCAGTTTCATAAAATGACCCAGAAATCAAAACTCAAACAAACATAAAAATCACAAGGGACTATCTAAGAAAACAGTGCCGAGGATGAGGTTATGACTGATGCTGAGAAACTACAAGAAAAGTTTGACAAACATTATGTTTCTCTCTCTCTCTTAATCTATGTGTGAGTGTGTGCGTGAGTTTATTTATTTAATTATTAATGAAAGAACAAATATAAACACAATACACTAGAGTAATAAACAGCAATAGATACAGAAAAAAGCAGCACCAACAGCTACTGTAGGGGGTGAGAAGATTGAACCGAAATAAATAAATAATATCAGAACTAAACAACATAAAAAAGAGGGAAAAGGCTAAGGGGCAACATTCGTTAAAAAAAGCATTAAAATGTGATTTGTAGAATTTGCATTTACGTGAAACTTAGCCAGGGGAATGTGTGTGTGTGTGTGTGTGTGTGCGTGTGTGTAGGTATGGGTTGGACTCCATCATGACGTCATGTGACTGGCTCCAGCTCGAGCGCACACATCTCAGCACTCAGTCCGGTGTGGAGCGCGTGAGTGGAGAGCTGCGTGCGCCTCTCTGGAGCGCGTCTGACAGAGCGCGCGCAACTACTCTGGAATTCTATTTCGCGCGTGAGTTTGTTCGCAACGAAACCGTTCGGAAAAGTCTTTGCGCGCACGATGAACAGCTTTTACCTTGCAAGCATGAGACGATCGCGTCAGCGGAGCGCACTGACAGCTCAAGTTTTTCTTGTGTCACTGTATCAGTGCATCGGTGACACCACCTAACTGGAAACACTAACCTGACTGTCAGAAAGATGGACTCAGCATGGATGTAACTCAGTCCAATGCAACGGAGGAGGATGCCAGCGTCAACATCACCTCAAGCCCCTGGCCTTACACGGAGACGGCCGCCGCGTTAATCATCCTCGTGGTCTCCATCATTATCCTGGTCACCATTGTTGGGAACGTTCTGGTCATCGTGGCGGTTTTGACCAGCCGCGCGCTCCGCGCGCCACAGAACCTCTTCCTCGTGTCGCTCGCGTGCGCGGACATCCTCGTGGCCACGCTAGTGATCCCGTTTTCACTCGCCAATGAGATCATGGGATACTGGTTCTTCGGCAGCACCTGGTGCGCGTTTTACCTGGCTCTGGACGTTCTGTTCTGCACGTCGTCCATCGTGCACCTGTGCGCCATCAGCTTGGATAGGTACTGGTCCGTCACCAAGGCGGTGAGCTACAACTTGAAGAGAACGCCGAAGCGCATCAAGTCCATGATCGCGGTGGTGTGGGTCATTTCTGCCGTCATCTCATTCCCACCCCTCATCATGACCAAACACAACGAGAATGTGTGTTTAATAAACGACGAGACCTGGTACATCCTCTCCTCGTGCGTGGTGTCGTTTTTCGCGCCGGGGTTCATCATGATCACGGTCTACTGTAAAATCTACCGCGTCGCCAAACAGCGCTCGTCCACCGTATTCGTGGCTAAGAACGGACTGGAGAGGCAGCCTTCCCAGTCCGAGACGTGTTTTGTGAGGAAAACTAAGTTTGAGAAGGAGTCTCCGAGCAGCAACAGCTCAGAGAGCAACCAGGGACAGGAGGAGCTGGATGACATCGACCTGGAGGAGAGCGCGACGTCGGACAGCAAACCCAAGAGCTCGCGCTTCTCCAAGCGCAGGCGGGTGGACGGTGCGCGCTGCTGCCCGCAGCAGAGGACCTGCCGGATCTCCTGGGTTTCCAATCAGGAGCAGAGCAGCAAGCAGCTCGCGGTCGTGTCCAAAACCAAAGTGGCTCAGATGCGAGAGAAACGCTTCACCTTCGTGCTGGCGGTGGTCATGGGGGTGTTTGTCCTCTGCTGGTTCCCTTTTTTCTTCACTTACAGTCTCCAGGCCATCTGCAGGGAGAGCTGCATGCCGCCCGAGGCACTTTTCAAGCTCTTCTTCTGGATTGGATACTGCAACAGCTCAGTGAATCCCATCATTTACACGATTTTCAACAGGGACTTCAGAAAGTCTTTTAAGAAAATCGTTTGCTCGACGACGCGGCGCGCCTGAGAGACTCGCAGTTGGACACTTAAGGCAAGATTTAAATGTATGAATGACAAAAAAAAAAAAAAAAAAAAAAAAAACAAGTGGAATCTGCAAACTTATCATGGCCTTTTGATTTATTTGCAATCAAGTGTTTCTTCAACCATGGGCACTCACTCACATTCCAACAGTCTGGAAACCTTTCATCATTTATTTTCACTACTGCCTTTTAATGCATGCAAAATACAATATTACATAACATTTAATCAAATATTGCATTCTTAAAACTATGATGAGCTAACAAATAGAGAAATATTTATTATTTGAAATATGATTAGTCCATATCAGTTTTCACACACTAAATGGTTGGCCAATTTATTCCCAAAACATTTAAAAGTCCCCCTGTAGTCAATCATTTTATCCTTTAAAAGTTTTTACATATTTAAAGTTTTTTTCCTGTGAAATGTTTTCTTCATTCCTTAAAATAGCTTGAATGTTACTCTACACTCTTGCATCATTTAGTATACATATGCTAATTACAATATGCTAATTAGCCCCGCCTCCACTCAATCGCACAGCTCAGAGATCCACTCGGTCAACTTACTGAGGTAAACGCTGCACAATGGTATCGCTTTTTACAACGTCAGACACATAACGGTAATTAATATGATTCTCATATCTGTTAATAATGTGTTGCTAATGTTACACAAACCATGTTCCCGTATCAACACTTTGAACAACTCTGAACGTCAGTGAAGAAAGGCATAAAGTTCATCATAGCATCGTAATATTCATCATAAACCCGCTATATTGATAAATCTACCCGATTTTTCATATTAAAATAAAAATATACCAGGATAACCTTCTCTTGAGACTCTCCTCTCTTCAGAGCGCTCATAGTTAATGATATGCTAAAGCCCGCCCACACGTTGACGTGATTGGTCACAAGGTAGTTTGTGATGTCACAAACACCAGCGATTTCAAACTGCATTTCTGTCTTTAGATCACTGCAGTTTTAAGGAGAAAATACTCAGCAATGGTGCTGACTGATGAATTTGCACATGGTTTCTCTTAAAGCATATAAACAACATTAAAAACTTGATTTTCACCACAGGGGGACTTAAAAATGTCATTTCCACCACAGAATGCTATTAAACATTTGTTGTTTCAGAAAAAATGGTTCAGAAGTGATGCATATACAGTATGTTTCCTGCTAGCAGACAAATTAAACAAAAGGAGTTTGTCTAAAAGGCCAAAAGTGCCCATAGCTGAAGAAACACTCAATGTCTTTTAATAAACCGGTGTTTTGGTGATTTTAAGTGAAGTCAGCTCTCGGTATATCTATGGTTTTATCATTTAAAACTCAGCAAAATGTGCCTGTGCTATATTTCTTTACAATATGCCATCTTTTTTCCCTAATGCAACGACATTCAGACATTTTTAAGTGCGACTCTGGTGTTCAAATAATTCTTGGTGCCACTGATGTATATATTGTTTGTATATATTAAATGAGAAATATTTGACTTGCACAGTATTAAAACTCACTGTAAATACATAAAATGTATAAATGTAAATTAAATATGATATTGTACTGTATATTTTCCATACAGCTTAGACTCTAAATTCTATATACATACACAGAGTATAAACATCAAATGACAGGATTTATGAATCCTCTGATTCTGGGGATTTATTGTTGCTGTAGTGTTTACTAAATGGAAGTACTTGATAATTGATTTCACTTATTAGTAAATGGTGGAAAGAATGTTACTTTATATGTGGAATTGTTTATTTTCTAGATAATTCTGTATTAAAACTCCCATTTAGAAAATATTGTTATTAAAGGAGACCGGGGCTAGTTGTCACAAGGGCTATATTTCAGTAACTGTGACATTATGAGCCAAAAGGCCAATTATACTCTGTATTTTGATTCTAAAAACATTCAAAACTGCCTTAAATTACACATTTAAATTTAATAGGTGAACACAATAAAACCAGGTGTGGATTGTGTTCTCAGGTCAAAGGTTGGAGGTTTGGGGCAAGTTGTCGCATTTTATTATATTGTAATTTTTACAATTTTTTTCAATTTCTGTTGGCCAAAAGGATATATTTTTGTATGTTACCTTGTACATTTTTGCTTTTTCATGAATTGTTTACATTTGGCTAAAAAGCCTATTGTTATAAAGTCATCTTTTTTTTTCTGGGAAGTAATAGTGTCTAACCCTGGTCTCTTCTATCTGTGGGAAACAGAGGCTTTAAGGGCTGTCAATGGTGAATAAGAGCAGCTTAGTGAAATCACCTTTGCCATAACTCTATTAAAGGCTCTTATTGACTATAAGAAACCTAAATGACTTGTTGGTAACACACACACACACACACACACACACACACACACAAACAGAAGGTTAATTTCTAATTCAAGAACGGTACAGCTAAAATAACAGTATCTGATGAATGCACTCTGTAATCCATCATATTTTGTATCTTAATCTAAAGTCAGAATATTTCTGCATTCAGGCAGGACTGGTTGCATAAGAAGATTAATCTTAAAAGGATGCTTTCTTATCACAATCTAGAACCCTTCACAAACAAAACATGCTGTCAAGAAGAGGTTCAAGAAAAGTCAAAACTTCCTACTGAAAACTAACAGCACCCTGCTATAAATACTGCTATAATCCATGTGAAAGATCAACTGCATCAATGCATACTTCACATCATCAGCTCCATCAACCAGAACGCAATGCATAGTTAATGACCGGGACTGGGACTGCCATCGAGCATCCAATGATCCATGCTATTTATCACACTTTTTTTTTAAATAATAGTGTACAACTTTGCACACAGCACTCACTGATAGAAAAACAGTTTTATTGTATATCATGTATACAGTATAACACTGATTTTTTGTATGAATTATGCTTTACTTAAATAGACATAAAAACGACAGGTTAACAATATTTAATTGGAATCGTCTTATTAACAGACATTGTGCTTTGTATTCCAAAACATTACAATCTTTCCAAACTATTAAACAGTGTAAGTGCCTCTACAAGCAATTTGCTCATATTAAAGGTGCCCTCGAATGAAAAATTGAATTTATCTTGGCATAGTCAAATAACAAGAGTTCAGTACATGGAAATGACATACAGTGAGTCTCAAACTCCATTGTTTCCTCCTTCTTATATAAATCTCATTTGTTTAAAAGACCTCCGAAGAACAGGCGAATATCAACATAACACCGACTGTTACGTAACAGTCGGGGTGTACACCCCCAATATTTGCATATGCCAGCCCACGTTTCCAACATTATAAAAGGCATTACACAAGGGCAGCCAGTATTAATGTCTGAATGTGCACAACCAAATCATCAGACTAGGTAAGCAAGCAAGGACAACAGCGAAAAATGGCAGATGGAGCAATAATAACTGACATGATCCATGATATCATGATATTTTTAGTGATATTTGTGAATTATCTTTCAAAATATTTCGTTAGCATGTTGCTAATGTACTGTTAAATGTGGTTAAAGTTACCATCGTTTCTTACTGTATTCACGGAGACAAGAGCCGTCGCTATTTTCATTTTTAAACACTTGCAGTCTGTATAATTCATAAACACAACTTCATTCTTTATAAATCTCTCCAACAGAGTAGCATTAGCCGTTAGCCACGGAGCACAGCCTCAAATTCATTCAGAATCAATGTAAACAATATAACAGTATACAATACTCACATAATCTGCCGCATGCATGACGAACACTTTGTAAAGATCCATTTGAGGGTTATATTAGCTGTGTGAACTTTGTTTATGCACTGTTTAAGGCAAGCGCGAGCTCAGTCGGCGTGGAGCACGAGAATTAAAGGGCCAGTAGCCCTGAATCGGCTCATTTATAATGATGCCCCAAAATATGCAGTTAAAAAAATGAATTAAAAAAAATCTATGGGGTATTTTGAGCTGAAACTTCACAGACACATTCAGACTTATATTACATCTTTTTTTAAAAAGTTCTAGGGCACCTTTAATATTTTAATGCAAGATCCACACATCAATCATTTACATATTGTTTTCCATATTTACAGTTTATATCTAAAGATTTGTCACACACTTTTTGTGTTACTTCGGTGTTTAAAGAACGATAAGAGCGTTTACCGACTTAGAAACAAGTCGTTTCTCATTATGTAGGAAAATGCAGACTCTCATATAGCAATTATCCATTTACACAACATGAACAGTGTTGTCGCCTCACTCGAACAATATAGGTTCTCACTTAGTCTCTTTGAAAAGAAATTTGTAACTTTAGGAATTGTTTTCCTATCCTCCTTTTTTTTTTTTTTTTTGCATGATCTGATCTGGCCTTGAGCTCAAGCCAAAGATATGTAAGAGTAAAACTGCAAACAAACAGTGCTTGAATGACTGTTGGCAGATGTAATTTATCCCACACACCTCCGCAGCACATGCATTATTGCAGCTTTATTGTTGCTCTCACCCTTGAAATGTATTAAAGAGGCCATTTTATGCCCTTTTACAAAGTCTAGATGTAGTTTTTGGGCTCTACTAGAACAGGTTTTCCTGCTTGAATGTTGATTATTTTACTCATATTCTCCATTGTTGCAGCTCCTCTCTTCCCAGTCTGTCAGTAACGCTCTGTTTAGTTCCTGTCTCTATGAAGCCCCTCCTTCTGAAAAGCACAATGCGCTCTGATTGGTCGGCTGGAGCAGTGTGTTGTGATTGGTCATTAGGGAAATGTCCTGCCCCTTACCATAACTGCCAGTTTCAACACACTACTAACTAACTCAACCAGGCCCCGCCCCTTTATTCTGCATATGAATTATTTAAATGAGGAATATTGTGAAGAAAACTCAAGACTACAATGGAGCCGTTTCAGGGAGTTCAGAAACACTGACACTGATATAGAGAAGAACTCCTGCTGGAGGGACTTTTTCATGCTCAAACAGCAACATTACACACTAAAGACAGATGAAGATGGAGAAAAGCAGAATAGCTCCTCTTTAAACAAATAGTGTGTTTATTTTTTGTAACTGTGACTTCTTTTTCCATGTTATAATTTCTTGTTATTTAGACTTACTTAGATCTTGTATACTGGTTGTCTCAACTGTATAAGCTGGGATAGTATTGAATTACTGTACAAACTTCCTTTTCAACTCCCTGGCAAAAACAGTGTGGGAGCGACAAGAGTGGCCTCATGTGACCATAATCTATCCTTACTATAATGTATTGCATATGGAAATGCTCAGGTTTTGCTTAAAACAGCTTGATTATTATTGCATTAGAGTTTGCAAGCAAGTTCAGTTCAGTGATCATACTCAACGTGGGATAGCAATTACTATCCAATATTTTCAGATCTACACCTTGTAGCTGTTGTCCAAGACTTAAGTATTCTGATTTGTGTTTTATTTATTTTAATGTTATTCTATTGTTTTTTCTGCTAGACATTCTGCACTGGCCAAAGGAAACCTTTATGCCGTGGCTTGTGATAGATATATGTCTACATAATGCAGTGTGAAGCAAACAGGAACAGTTCCCTGCAGGCAAGGTGAGACATCCAGCCTTCATCCACTCTCAAACACACATTCTGTGCTCCCGAGCCTCAGAAATGGGGCCAGTCCTGCCAACAGGTGAACTGCAGCTTTTCCGAGGAGATTTTCTCTAAATAGGTGAATCTTGTTTAAAGCTTTCACCCGCAAAAGAAAAAGATTACATTAAAATTGCTTAAAGAAAATGAAGCCTATTTTTATTATTTCATTACAATGAAGAACCCCCCCCCCCTTAACTCTAATATAATATATATTATATAATATAATAATAAAAATGATTAAAATATATAGTATTTTTATTAATTAAAATGATCGGTGTATATTAACTTTTTTTTTTTAATAATTGTAAAAACAATCAAAAGTAAAACATCCCGATGTATTATGTTAATGAGAATGAGATTTTCTTAAAAAAAAAATATTAAAGGTGCAATATGTAATATTTTTGCAGTAAAATATCAAAAATCCACTAGACCAGTGTTATATATTTTTTTCACTTGAGTACTTACAAATGTTTGCAACTATTTGTAAATCGTGAGAAAATTGCAATTTTAACCAAGACTCCGGGACGTGTGAGGAGTCGCCATTATATTAAAAAATCATTAATATAATGAAAATAATATATATGCAATGAAAATAACATTAACTATAAAATAAAAATACAAAAAATAAACAAATAATAAATAAATAAAAGTTACATTCCTAAAACAGTGAAATGTATGTATTGTAAGTACTACAAGTACCATAAGTAAGAACTGTAAGTACTGCAAATAAGTAAGTACTGGATGGATGGATGGATGGATCTTTTGATTTTGGAGTGAACCTTTTTTAATGAGATCCACCCAAACATTAATGGATTAATAAGCAGGTGAGTGAGTGAAATGGTGAACAGCTTCATTTTCTTTATGTAACATCTCACTTCTTTTAAGTTTGAGGTGAACCTGTTTTCATGAGATTTGTCCAAACATTAACGGAAAAACAAGTAAATAAATAAAGCAAAAATCACAGAATGTTATGATTCTCCCATTTCCCATGATCAGTGAATCACAAATAGAAACCACAGCATGGTGTCTGTCAAGGTCTCTGGTGTAGTTCAGGGCTGGAAACAGAGTTCAGAGGTTAAAGGAGAGACTCTGATGAGGACCTATTGTCTGAGACCTGGCAGTGGGGACACAATAAATGCTCTATTTTTATCTGTTGTGGAATTTGTCTAATGTCCTTCTTCTGTGGACGGGCTTGGCCCAAATCCAGCCATGCTGGGCTAGAAATCCCACACCACACGGGGTTCGATGCATGAGAAAAACAGGACCTCCGAATGCCTCTGGTTTCCTTGTGCACCCTAATGATTCTGATATGATTGTCTCTGTAACGCAGCCAGAATCTGACATAATTTCCTGCTACAATACTTTTACATCAATGTAACAATATGGAGATTGTGTGCTGCTGATTATTATCAAAATTCCATGTATTGTGACTAATATTCGCAGACTGCAATAGGTTTCTTTTCATTGACGTGAAACGTCATTCGCTCTCAACAGTGAGAAAACTTAGTACTATAGTGTGAAAAATAATAACTTTTGTCTCACAACTGAGAGTATATATCTCGCAATTGCAAAGAATAAACTCGTAATTGCAAGTTTACATCAAGCAATTCGGACTCTTTTTT
The DNA here is from genome assembly GCF_018812025.1 of Megalobrama amblycephala. Lineage (NCBI taxonomy): Eukaryota > Metazoa > Chordata > Actinopteri > Cypriniformes > Xenocyprididae > Megalobrama > Megalobrama amblycephala. The sequence goes on along the minus strand of NC_063047.1, from coordinate 16,906,120 downwards.
TTTTTGTCAGAATTTTGAGTTTACAATTTTTTTTGTTTTTTTTCTGCCATGGAGTAAAAAAATAAAAACCTTAATTGCAAATTTATCTCACTTTTTTCCTGTCACTTTATATCTCACAATTCTCACATTTTTGTTTTCCTCAGAATTCTTTATATCTTGCAATTATATCTTGAGTTTAAATCAAGGAATTCTGACCTTTTTCCTCGGGATTTGGAGTTGAAATCACGGAATTCTCACTTTTCTCTCAGAATTCGGAGTTGAAATAATGGAATTCTGACTTTTTTCCTCTGTATTTGGAGTTTAAATAATGGAATTCTGACTTTTTTCCTCAGAATTTGGAGTTTAAATCATGGAATTATGACTTTTCCTCTTGGAATTTGGAGTTTAAATCACAGAATTCTCACTTTTCTCTCAGAATTCAGAGTTAAAATAATGGAATTCTGACTTTTTTCCTCAGAATTTGGAATTTAAATCATGGAATTCTGACTTTTTTCCTCAATTCAGAGTTTAAATAACGGAATTCTGACTTTTTTCCTCAGAATTTGTAGTTTAAATCATGGAATTCTGACTTTTCCTCTTCAAATTTGGAGTTTAAATCACGGAATTCTGGCTTTTTTCCCTCAGAATTTGGAGTTTCAATCATGGAATTGTGACTTTTCCTCTTCGAATTTGGAGTTTAAATCATGGAATTCTGACTTTTCCCCTCAATTCAGAGTTTAAATAACGGAATTCTGTTTTTTTTCCCTCAGAATTTGTAGTTTAAATCATGGAATTCTGACTTTTTCCCTCAATTCAGAGTTTAAATAACGGAATTCTGTTTTTTTTCCCTCAGAATTTGTAGTTTAAATCACAGAATTCTGACTTTTTTCCTCAAAATTCTGAGTTTACATCTCAAAATTGTGGTTTTCGTTTCTGCCAAAGAACAAAAATAAATAAATAAATAAATAAAATAAATAAATAAAATTAATGGTAATTGCAACTTTTAGCTCACTTTTTTCAAGTTTATATCTTACAAATCTGAGTGTGTATCTTGCAATTCTGAAAAAAGTCACTTTTTTTCATGTCTGAAATAATCTTCTGTAACTAATTAAGCTGCAAATAAACCATATTATGTAGCTGGAACGATGCACAAAGCACCTCATTAACCAACGCTTGACTTACAACACTCTCGAAGGATGCTAGAAATTAATTAAAGATTACAAAGATCTTAGAAGATGCTCTATTGAGCACAATCCTTTGACACAAAGCACCACGTGTCGGCTCAGCGCAATGACACGCGAGACAACAGAACGTGTTTTCAGTTTGGGAAAAATATGCAAATGCACACGGACAGCTCAGAGTCTTACGTTAAAGTCCCTAATGAAGCCCTCTCATGCAATCTGTTTTTGCGTCATGCAGGAGCTACGGTTTTCGATATTGCCACATGCAAGACAGCGCTAAAGTCCCCCGCCAGATCTCGTCTCCCAGCTCAATTATCTTTCTAATCAGCTGCTTCATTGCCTTGAAAAGAGATACAACACTTTCAATTAGGTTTTGTGATTTAGCTTTGTTCTCTTATATGGGGAGCAATCATCCAGTGCATGTTCACATTGTTCGCGTCTCGTGGGCTTTTTCTCAATCTCTCCCAAAAACCCATTGAGCTTTTGGCCTCCGTCGGCATGATTCATTTCACTTTCTCAAGAGCCTCGGTCTTAAAAGTCATTCTCATATCGGCTGTAAACAATGAGAGAGGAAATTAGGACCAGTTGCGTTCACCTTTGACCTGCCTGTCCTTCTCCATCGCTCTCAGTGTTTACACCCACACAACTAATGAGAGATCCAGACACAAGAGGAAAAGGAGTAAAACAATTCCAGACTCCAATAATAATGGAGGAAAAACAGCTACGATAAACAAAGGAAAGGCACACTTTGTTGTTTGGAGAAAAAGACACACAGAAGAGGGATTGCTGGGGAATTTAGTTGACACAGGAAGATCAACTTTAACAACAGGAAGTGCTTGAAGAAGCAGTAGGTGTGGGCGGCATGACAAAAATATCATGGTATGAGTAATTTTAGACTATAGTAACAATCTAAACATGATTTAAAGGGATAGTCCACCCAAAAATAAAACTTCTGTCATCATGTTTCAAACCTGTATGACTTTCTTTCTTCTGCGGAACATATTTTGAAGAATGCTGGGATCCAAACAAAATTGGAGACCATTGATTTTCATTGTACTGCATCTTCTTTTATGCTCCACACACAAGAAAGTCATACAGGATTGGAATAACATCAGGTGAATAAAGACAGAAAATAATGACAGAAATGTAATTTTAGGGTGAACTATTTGTTACTTTCTGTACAAAACTGATGTAGGATTTATTTTGAAAACATTTTTACTCAAATTACAAAGAAATGGCAAGTAACACATTGAAATTTGGAAGTAGAAAGACTGAAATACTATTTTCTTATAAAACGAAGTCCAATGATCTTGTTAAAAAAGTTTAAATCCCACCTGGCTAGCGTAACACTAGTGCAATGCTCTTTACATAAACAGATTGTGTGCAGCATTCGTTAAATCAATGACACTGACACAGCATATGCAATTAACAATGTTAACCCAGGGTTTAGTAATGTTAAAGGGATAGTTCACCCAAAAGTGATTGGAGGATGAGTTTTTGAAATCCAAAAAAGTGCATCCATCGATAATAAAATGTATTTCACGCAACTCCGGGGGGGGCTTCTGAAGCGAATCGATGCATTTGTGTAAGACAAATATCTTTATTTAAAACTTTATAAAGTAAAATAATGATCTTCCAGCGCGACAGCCATACACATTCAACTTGCTTCCAAAAAGCCGTCATGAAGCCAAACCCCCTCATGGAAAAAGAAAGCCATCGTGTTTACAACCGCAACAATGAGCGCTTTTCAGGATCGACTAAACGCTGGGTTTTCAAAAGTATGTGAAAAGTATGGCTAGTGTGCTTCCCATAATGTTTATGCATTAGGTCAGTAGGAGAAGAGTAGGAGTTCTTTTGTGGTTGTTCGAACGACCTCTGGAAGTGGTCGAAAGTGGACAAGCTCAAAACATTTTAGACCCCATTTACACCTGTATTTAGCGTCGTCCATTTGTGATCTCAGTATCAGGTGTAAACAGGGCCTAAAATTTAATTCACTATTAACTTCTTGTTTATTGAACTGTTCAACTGTTCAAAATCAATATCACATTTGCAATCATGCTGATATTCAGGAAAAAACAGCACTCCTGCACATGTGGTATTGTGTAACTATAGAACTCATAGAGTTTTGCCTCATATTTTGATTAATATTTTATTAATATTTTATAATATTTTATTATAATATTTTATTAATTTTGGTGGCATCTTTGCCCCGAGCCCCTGTTAATTTCCACCCCTGGTGTGTCTGTGGCGTGATGGCGGGGCTCTTTTCCGAGCGGCAGCAGAGGCTCCTTCAGTTGTGAGGCCCTTTTCAAGCGAAACGGGTGAAACATTGCAAAGGCCTCTACTGATAATCAGCAACTCAATGTAACCTGCTACTTGTAAAAGTAACATTTACCCCAATACAGACGCACAGGAACATCAGACTCCACAACAGACTGTGATGAATTAGCACCTGGCTTTTGGAGTCAACCTATTGTATTTTTTGGGCCACAAAACAGTTTCTGACTAACTCAAGGCCAGCTTGTCATATTTTTCCATAGATAAGACACAACAAAATATTCTTCTGTTTTGAACATGAATTCACTCACGTAAGTCTAGACTTCAGGGAAGAAAATAACATCCAGACATTTTGAAATTAACTTTTCTTCATACTTTTTTTTACAGATTCAAAACACTTTCTATCGTAGACATTCAGATTTGAAATATAACCTCTCATACACATTAGGGCTTTTCACACTGTGCTCAACCCCCGCTTTTCACACTTGTAATTTAGAAGCAGTTTAACACCCGGGGTTATGACACCCTGCTCTTAGAGGTGCTTTTAACCCCACTTTACAGAGGCAAACGTGTAGTGTGAAACGATGTGGTGTAAGAGTTAAGTTTAGATGCTTAGCAACCGAGAGCCAATCACGTGCCTCATTATCATGTGATTTGAACAGTCACTGAAACACCGCATGTTGTAGCCTATAAACAGTAGGCTTCACGGTTTGAGGGGTAAAATGTCAAATGGTGACAGAAAATATGACAATTGGAGTGAAGAGATACCTTACCTAAAAAGTCCAAAAAATCCATTCAGTATAAACTTGATAATGGAGTCAGCAATATACCCTTTAATACGAGGAAGCGTAACACTAATGCAATGCTCTTTACATAAACAGATCGTGTGCAGCATTCGTTAAATCAATGACACTGACACAGCATATGCAATTAACAGTGTTAACCCAGGGTTTAGTATTGTTAAAGGGATAGTTCACCCAAAAGTGATTGGAGGATGAGTTTTTGAAATCCAAAAAAGTGCATCCATCGATAATAAAATGCATTTCATTCAACTCTGGGGGGCCTTCTGAAGCAAATCGATGCATTTGTGTAAGACAAATATCTTTATGCTTCCTTTATGCTTCCAAAAAGCCGTCATGAAGCCAAACCCCCTCATGGAAAAAGAAAGCCATCGTGTTTACAACCGCAACAATGAGCGCTTTTCAGGATCAACTAAACGCTGGGTTTTCAAAAGTATGTGAAGTACGTGAACATCGATGTTACATTTTCATGCCCCAAAGCATGACGTTGAACAAAACGAACTGTGATTGGTTGTTTTTTATGTCACATGGCCTCTGGGTGGTGCTTAGCCAATGAAACCTGCAATGGAGTCCAGACCTTCTGCCGTCAGTCTGAAGGTCTGACTGCACAAGACTAACTCTGGGTAAATTGTGAATGCGCAATGTGAAACGTAACCCAGGATCCTGTTTACCCAGGGTTTAGAATGACCCAGGGTTAAATATGCCAAGAGAGTGAAGAGCTCATTTATGACTCTAGAGCACGACTAACCATCAAAATCTCCATGTGACTGGGTCAGCTGGCTTTGTCTTGTGGTCTGATGGTTAACAGATGGAGCTAAACCTGTCCAGCATGAGAAAGAAGACCTACAGGCAGCTGGAGACACTCTCAAGCTCATCTCCATCACAGTTCTCCAGTCACGAACCTGCTACCAACAACTGCAGATCAGTTTTCCTACATAGAAAATGGATGGGATTTTTACATCTGAACTCGGCTCTTCTCTGTGTGAAAAAGAATGTAGAATGACTGGCTCAACATTTTTTGTACATGGAAAAACATGTTTCCGAAGTAAACAAAGCAGCCCCTGTAATTGTTTCTGTGTGTCTGCAATTCTTGCATGTTTGTTTATGCATATACATGTAAAACTGAGTGAAGTGTCTCTGGAGGGGCTCTGATTCATCAGTCTGGCAGCGCTGTGAGTTTTCTGAGTGGGCATCGTGGAAGTGCCCGCAGAGAACAGAGGGACATCAGGATGTTTGAACATTGGAAAAATAAACACAAGCACAAACATGCAGAAAGAGACACACACTTTCTGCCACGGATCATGTCTCTCGTATCACTCCACACTCTTACTTCTCACAAAATAAAACCATTTCAGCTCAAATCAGTATGTCATTTATTTTATAAGTGAAAAGTGGGATAATACACAGTTAGCACATCATTATGACATAATAAATGCACTATAAAATTATTTTCTTACTCATTATTTACTTGTTTTCCATCTTAATTTCCATTTTAATACATAAAAACAAAAGCACTTGGAGATGATAGGTCCATGAACATTTTCTATAGATATTATACTGTCTAAGTGTCAGGGCAGAAGTCCAAGAAGAACTCAATTACCCCATTCCCTAGGCATTCATTATGGTACAATTTAAAAAATCATCAGGATATAGGCTATACTAAATGAGGCAGCTGTGAATTTAATGAATTATTCAGTAGGAAGGATTCAAAGGACCATTATTTGATGCATTCTTCACCCTGGATAAGAGAAAGGAGCATTTTCTTCTCTGAAAGTAACTAACCCTGAAGTTAACCTGCCAAAGTTAATCTCCCTCTCATTGCACAGACACTTTCATAAGATTCAGCCACTCAAAATAAAAGACTTATCTCATTGCACAAATATGTTATGTTATGTTATGGACATTTCATGTATGTTTTCAGTAAATATCCCGTTTTTTGAAGTCAAAAAATAACAGTTCATCAAGTTCATAAACGTAAACTGACATTCCCAGAATCCTGTGTGATGATTTAATTTTTTTGATGTTTTTTAATCAAAAGTTATGTACATTAGATGTTTTGTTACATCTTATGTTGTTAAATTAATGTTTATTGCATTGACACTGTGTACAGCTTCAGTATATTAGTATTTACAGCCGCTTTTAGAATACAATTTGATTATTTTTATGTTACGTAATATTTCACACATGCATACAATCATCATACCATATGATACAACTCCACATTCATAAACCCCGATAATTGCTGCATGCAGCTATATTTTTACAAGCTTTAAAATTTAGAATGTTACAGTGTAAGGGCATATTCTAAATGATCCAGCTGTGGATTGTTTTGAATTATTCAGCAGCAAAGGCTCAAAGGGCCATTATAAGAGAGCCAGTCAGAGCACATCTTCAACTTTACAAGGATTTGAGGGAGGAAATTAGATCGTAGAAAGTACCTGACCCTGACTGAAGTTAAAGGAAAGTTTGACTGTTGAGGAATTTGCATCATTGTATCTGCTGGATGAGAGTGAAAACAAATTAGTTCTAGCATATTGAGTCAGTTATTCATGTGTGAGAAGTAGATGTAATTATCTTAGGTAATGTAACACTCACAGTAAACAGAGATAAACAAAGCAACAAACAATGAAACCACTGTTTTCCGTGGTAACGGTTGTTGTTTATAGGTCATGCCACAAATACTGTGTTCATGCATCTGTAGGTCAGACATTTGTCTTTTGCATGTGTAAGATTATGATTTTTAGGTCCTGATAATGTCATTTCTGTGCCTCTTGCAGCAAAATTGCAAAAAAAAAAAAAAAAAATGATATAATGTTATAGTTTTCTCTACTTGATAAACAAAAATAACAAAATAAAATAAATTAAAGCAAAAAACATTATTGGTATTAAAAAGATAGATTACATTTGCATGAATCTTGCAAAAAATCTGTTTGCACTCACTCTCTATAATATATCTATCTAATCTAAAGCTGCACTATAGACGATTTTTTGGTTAAAAATACACAAAATTAATCAAATCATCAGATTCATTCATGAGTGCCGAACAACTACTCTGTATGAAACATGCAATTTTACTTTTCAACCACAGATTGAAAAGTTTTGAAGTGCAGCTTTAATATCAAAAACTTAAATGTGCAATTATTCTTTTTCTATCAAAGTATCATTATCCCAAATACTGCCGTCATTGCCATCACACAAAGCATTTTAGAAAAAAAGGCTCGTCATTGCCAACAAAAATCCACTTGAATATGATAGCCATGATAGTGCTATGCATTCACCTCAAAAACTTATACACACTTCAGACTTCTTCTGAACATAAACACAGGGAGTTTGAGATCACACATATGTTAATGTAGAAAACGTACTTATGTGTTTTTCTGTCAGACTCGAGGGAGCAGTACTTTGTCTTGGTTTATTGTTGTTGGACGTGGTGCTATACAGCTGTTTAGGGACAAGAGCTCAAGTGAAGCGCTAATGTCGCTATTTTACAAAAACACAGTATGGTTGCTCACAGGGGGTTAGCTTGAATCTCACTCAGACAGATGTGAATAGAAACATCCTGTTGCATCATGTCAGTTTTGTTTCAAATTCACTAATTAGTGCTTACTCAATGATTACTGCAAACACGACACTCCCTACTGAGAATCAGCACAAGCTGATGTACAAATAATTGCCTAGCGTGAGACGACAGATACTTATGTAGGAGGTTTGGTTAGTTTGGACTCTTGCCTGAACCAGCAAACCTGCAGAGCATCATCTGTACCTTTTAAAGTTTCCAAATAATTTGAAAGCATGCTTGTGCCACTTCTATTTAAGTGTGAATTATGTGTCCAAAAGAACACTCATAGATATTATTGAGCACCTTAAAGACCCTATTATGCCCTTTTACAAAAGCTCTACAACCAGGCCCCACCCCTTTATTCTGCATATGAATTATTTAAATGAGGAATATTGTGAAACTCAAGACTACAATGGATGCATTTCAGGGAGTTCAGAAACACTGACACTGATATAGAGAAGAACTCCTGCTGGAGGGACTTTTTCATGCTCAAACAGCAACATTACACACTGAAGAAAGATGAACATGTGAAAAAGCATAATAGGTCCTCTTTAAGTTCAGTCTGTAAAACTTGAATGTTGCTACCATATTTTTTTAACAGTGTAGCTATTATTAATCTCTGTGAGGAAGCTTGTGGTTTAAATAAATATAACCTGACTGATGCTCCCAAATTAAAGCTCTGAGTAGCAGGAAGCAACTGTGAAGTAAGACAGGATGAACTCTGTGACCAATCACTGGAGGTCTGAGAGTTTGACTCAGCGGAAGGGCAGGCTTATGTAAAAGGGATTTATTCAAACCTTCAGAGGGATTCAGGCTGGATCAGAGAATTGTGAAGACGTATTCAAACCGAACTGCACGTTTTCTGACGGAGGAAGCCCATCTGAGAACAGAAAGGTCACACAAACTCTTTAATCTCATGCGTCTTGGTTGTCACATTCAAGAATTTATTTTTGGACTTGTAATGTTAGTAAAGACTTCTTGCACCATGATTTAAAGACAAATTAGCCAGATACCAACATCGTCATTTTAAAAAAACATACAAATACTCAGAATAAAAGCACATTAAATATGGTTTACAGGTTTCCAAAATTATGATCTTGAAGGTAAACCAGTTCAAAGCCATGGCATTAAAGTACGTCTACTATTGTACTTTAATTTTTATTTTAAAAGAGCAAGGAAAATTCAGTTTTTGTAATATAAGTCTCTGGTGTCTCCCAGAATGTGTCTGTGAAGTTTCAGCTCAAAATCCCCCACAGATCATTTATTATAGCTTGTCAAATTTGCCCCTATTTGGGTGTGAGCAAAAACACGCCGTTTTTGTGTGTGTCCCTTTAAATGCAAATGAGCTGCTGCTCCCGCCCCCTTTCCAGAAGAGGGCGGAGCTTTAACAGTTTGCACTTAAACACAGAAAAAGTCAGATTTTAATGATCCCCTTTTAGGCAAGACAGCACAGATGAATAGGCTAAAAATTACAGAAGAGGATTAGGGCCAAGCAATAATAAAAAAATAAAACCATCTCAAGATTAAACTTGTTAAATTTCAAGAAAAAAGTCGAGATAAAATGTTGAGAACAAACTCATTAAATTACGAGGACCAGAGCCTGATGAGAACAAACTCGTTAAATTTCGAGAAAAAAGTCGAGATAAAATGTTGAGAATAAACTCGTTAAATTACGAGAAAAAAGTCGAGATAAAATATTGAGAATAAAGTCATTTAATTATGAGGAAAAAGTCGTTAAATTACGAGAACAAATTCGTTAAATTATGAATTTGTTCTCATAATTTAACTACTTTTTTCTTGAAATTTAATGAGTTTTTTCTCGTAATTTAACGAGTTTATTCTCAACATTATATCTCGACTTTTTTCTCGAAATTTAACGAGTTTTTTCTCGAAATTTAACAACTTTAATCTCAAGATGGTTTTATTTTTTTATTATTGCTTGGCCCTAATCCTCTTCCATAAAAAATAGGGTAAAAAAAAACTAAACTAAAACTAAAACTAAAAACATTTTTAACTAATAGATTTCACCATATTTCACCTAGTTAATCACAGTACATTAAGAAATAACAAGTTTTATGAAATGTTGTTTAACGTAAAATGTATTTATTTGCATATTTTTCCAGAACAGAAATCTGAACATTGGATTGTCAGGTTCAAAAATCTTGCAATTTTTTTTTGTTGACATATTACAGTTAAAGGTTTTTACTGTGGAATTCTCTTTTCATCACTCCATATATCAGAAAAAAACTGTAAACAACCTGAAGACAAATCATGTTTTCAGGAATAAAATGTTACATAAATCAGGTGAATGATATATATTTAGGAATAAAAGTTTGGTGTGTGTAAGTGCTACTAAAGTGGAGATTTCTAACTTTGAGAAAAAATATGCAAATAGATAAAGTAAATAACTTAAATGTGCATTTTGAATGTTTTTACTTTTTATTAGTCTGAAAGAAGACAAGTTAGGAAAGCAAAATGAAAACACAATGGTTTTGCTTGCAGTGTCTTGCCTTAATACAAAGGACAAACTTCCAAATAACAAGTAATTATGGCGATTAAAGCAACAAATACCCGCATGCTCAGCAGAAACACCAGCTTATTAAGTCTAAAGAGAGATAAATCTTACTCACACAGCACTTGACAGAAAATCTCTCGCATTCAGCCGCTCTCTCGATCTCGCTTTCTCCGTCTTTATTAACATCTTCTCCATGCCTTGCTTTGCACCGAGGCCTGATTGATCGCATTGGTATTTTAGCCTCACTTCACCTCACTTGCATCTAGATGGGAAGTCTGGCCATAACCCAGGAGATAATTAATCACTCCGGAGGTCAAATAAAGGATCACTAAGGGATTAATGGTAAAAATTCACAATCTCAGTGGGGAAATTCATCACGCACTCTAACAACACACAGAATGTTACACAAATGTAAGTATTTGTTTGATATTTCAGCATTTCACGTGACAGATTTTAATCATGCTGAATGCAACCCAGATTTTGTTTTCTTGTCTAGTTACACATAAAAGGAAGCACCAAATTATTAAAATCAACATGAAAACCCATTTGCGATTCATAATGTGACACATTTCACCTGGAGAGAGCAGCTTTCCCATAGAATTCATCCATCTTAATTGAAATGGATTGGCTGGCTTCTGACAACTGGAAATATTAATAAGTAGGCTACTATAAGAGTACATAAATACAAATAAGCCTAGTAATCTCAGACTTGTGGACGCCACTAAATATGAGACGCGTGTGAACGTACAAGTTGTTTTGCGACACGTTGTTGACTTTAAATGAACAGTTAAAATCTGCAAAGGTCACTGCAGTTACTTAGAGTAGTTTATAATTTATTACACCCTTAGGAAGAAAGGTTCAATGGGGTTCTATTGCTTAATACTTTTATGTTTAACAAGCCATTTCATTGTTTTCTAACCATAAAGTATGTTTATGAGACTCTTAATTCATAAAATTAAAACTGACAGCGAATTTAAACAAAATTAATTAATTAAAACTAAATCCATAAAATGATGGGAGCCACTAAAAGGTTCTACCGTAGTGCAATTTATTTTTTATTATACTGGTTGAAAGTCTCCTCATATCCTGATAGCAATCACCATGTTAAACGGTCTTAATGTATTTTTTATAAATATATGTCCTCTGTGAAAAAATGTTCATCCAATTATTATATTAGGTCCGAATGAAATAATAAGATGTCCTACCTGCCTATGTTTACATTCCCTTGCGCACCCTGTTCGCGCAGGCATCATACGTCATCAGCGCGGGTTATGGTTATACCAAAGTCCCTTTAAGTGTTATTCTATAGTCTTTGTTTATACAGACAGACGTCAGTAATGGAGCATTGCAAACAAACAGCAGCCATCTTTTACAGTTCCTACCGAATCAAAACAACAAGCTTATGCTGCGTTCCCGCCTTAACTACCGTAATTACGAGATGGAAACCCATGACGTTCTTACCGGAGCTGTTCGCGTCCTCAGACTCGGAATTATGTGTTTTTATGTCAACAGTATCAACACCGATATTAATCTGCAGCAGTCAGGTACAAGCTCTCTAAGTCAATTACGTTCATTATTATTGTGATGTTATGAGGTAGTTTAACGCTGTCTCTTGTGACGCTTTGCCGAGAGCAGCTGTGTGCGTGGCTTAGGACGCGATTGTATGCTTTCAATGCTAGCAGGCTAACGTTAGCATTTCCCAGATCACCTACTGTACCAAAGACTATCCGCTTAAGTCGTGACGTAAGGAACGCCGTTTCCGGGTCCAAGCCTCGACTCGTCTCACTTGAGAATGCCATCGACGGCTGTTTATGAGTGCTATTTATTCATAATAAACATCAAACATTTTAAAAAGTTAAACATTTTAAATACTTACAGTCTACACAACAGTCTCCGTGCTCACAGCGTCACAGACATTAATATTTTAACGATTTATAAAAGATGAATCATTGTCTGGCCATCTGGGATTTTGGTATGGAGATAACGGTTATAATTATATATTTTTTGTACTATTACACCACATCGTGTGTGTATATTAGCACCATTTGTTGTTTTCTTGTGGTATGAGATAGAGCGTTTGGACCCGGAAGCGCTGCCGCGTGACGTCAGACTTAACAACCGAATAGAATAGAGGGTATGCATCGACATAACTTTCCCGCCGAAAGCGCGCTCCCTCAGCTGGACTCAAGCGGCAACCTCCCCCTTTCTCTCGTGAAGCCAATACGGAAGTAACTTAAACTGCGATTCATCGACTGGCCGCTAGGGACAGGCTCCAAAAGAGAGCAGAATCTCATAGAGTCCCATGTTAAATTGGCCAAGTTTATAGCAGAAAAAAACATGTTTACAAGTTGGTTCAAATTGTGGTTTTGGTCTATACTGCTATTTTTGCCCTTCATGACAACTCTGAGGGGGGTGAATTTTTTTATAACTTATCCGTTTAAATTATATTAAGCCTTAAAGTTCTGCATAATTAAGGGCGTGGTCACTTGAGTGACAGGTAGATTGCGCTGCTGTCTGTGAGCCGTCATGTTACCTCAGCTGCCACTGAATTTGGCATCTCAGCCGTTTTTGTGCTTTTTTTCTCGATTATTTTATACAATTATAAAATATGGCTTGCTGCATAATATTCGAGACTGCTGTGTGTCTGTGATTCATCTCGCGATTTCTATTTCATTATAAAGGTATGAAGTCCCATTTGATTTTCCATGTTGTTATTTGCACACCCAACACTACTGGTGTTGGAGCATCTATATCTTAAAGAAACACCGTAGATTGAGTAAACCTTTAGAACGTTCTGATGATAAAACTTATCTTCATTAATATTTTAGATCGTATCTAAGATAGATAGATAGCTCCTTTGCTGCTAACATGGTCACGTCGAGCTAGGCGGGCGTGGTTTCAGCAACCAGTCATATCAGCTCAAACCACCTCCCCGCCTCTTTGCCCATTTTCAGTTATCCGGGAGTGACGTGCGGTGACGCGCAGCTAAGATGGCCGCGGCCTCATTTACGCGTCAAAACTGCTGTTCAGAACTCTATGGGTGACGTCACGGACGCTACGTCCATATTTTTTTACAGTCTATGGCTGGACTGAGTGGCAAATGAAGCTGCTGCGTGACTGGATTTAACAGGGGAAACTGTGAAAACGCGAGTAAAACTGACGAATTACACTAAAGGTTGAAATTGAATGTGTTCCTTACAACTTGTCAAATAAACCTAATCCATGGATATTGCATGCAGCCAGGAGTTGTGTTTCCTGACATTTATATGTGCCTGATTTAGACGGTGGGGAAATACATAAAGCAAATCTGCCTATGAATATTTTATATAACTACAATATAGGTAGGTTTAAATCCGCTTAATCACTTATATCAGTGTTATATCGTCATATTGTCCAGCCTTAAAACATATATAATTTTATAGTATAGTTTTTGTCAGTGTTGTTTATTTAAAAACACCCAATTATGCAGAATATAAGATGGAAAATATTTAATTGATGAGTTGTCAACATAATATATAACAATACAATATATACGGTATGATTTTACCTCAAAATCCAACAATTTGACACAAAATTATTAAATCCATGTTTATCTGCTGGAGTCAAGTTGTTTCTGTGAATTACAGTGATCCATTTGCTTCTTTTTTCTGTAGCTTTCGTCTTTAAATATATACCTCAGGGTTTGTGTCAAAGCTATTTGTACAGTCAATCACAAAGCTCTTTCCCGTTTTGGATGTGTTTTGTGTGTTTTTCGCGACATTTACGCTGAAAACCAATGCTGCCGCTCAGTCTTTTGCCACTCACTGGACGTGACCGCAGTCGTAACGGTCGACGGTGACGTCACGTGCATACCCTCTATAACACAAGACGTGTCACTCGTATTGTTTTGAATGGGAGAAAGTGTAACGCGCAATATGGCGGAATAAGTCCCGCCTTCTAAATAAGAGCCAATCGCCGACTGGTAAAGTCATGGCGTCACTTCAGCGGCCGTTAGAATCACCGGTTTCTATAGAAACAATCAGACGCACGCCTCCGAAGAGACGCGCATTTAGATCTGCGCATGCGCATTAGCTTGATCCAGCCTGAAAAATAGTTTTTTTGTCATGATTCGAGCGTTTAGAAACTAAATTTATGAGCCTGTTGTTGTTAGATTTCATTGGTGATTTCAAATATGAAATTTAATCGTAAGGTTGGCGAACAGTTTTGGAGAATTTGATGTTTCCCCATTCAAAGAGATTGCATGATGCCCAGGATGCCCGAGAGGCGTTTCAAAGATGGCCGCCGAGTGAAATGACTTGTCTTAAAGGGACTTTGACTGTACTTTCAAGGTAAACGAGTTAAAATTCTTATCAACATTTATTAATTATTGGCTTGACAGTTCTTTATGACTTGGGGAGAGATGTTAGCTCTGCTTCAAAACCCAGTGCTCTGGCTAGATAGCATTATAATTCAAATGGACTGATTTGAAAAGCTCTACATAGGAAATAACTTCAAGAGATTTCACACAATTTATTTCAACAAAGCTGTCATTCACTTAACTCACATCACAATAGCCATAAAAATACATACCTGTAGCACACAAATATTGTTCAAAGAGTTCAAGTCTAGTTACAATTGACTACTTATACTTAACTCATACTTAATTATATTTATAATAAACATTTGTTGCACTTCAGTCAGGGACTAGTTTTTGGCTTGTCAAAGTAAAATTTTAACATTACAGATGTACTGGCCGTTTCATCAAAGTAAATTTGTCCAGGTCTAAAACTGTTTATGATGCATATTGGTGATTTAGCAACGTATAAAACCATGCAAGTAATTTAGCTAAATATTATTCTGAATTGGTAAGCTAGCTAGCTTTTCCTAAAATGGCAGCTATGGGGCAAAGTGAGCCAAATGCTGTGGGGTAAATTAAGCCAGCGTTTTAACTTACAATGAATTTAAGTGAAATCTGAAGTATAAACTGGTATCATTTCAATGTAATATTACGCAACTGGTACACCAAAGTACACCAAATCCTTCTCTGATACGAACCAGAGGATGTTTAATCTTATATATCTTTCCACCTGTAGTCTCTAATGGCCGAACATGGTCGACATTGCAGAAAAACTACCATGTCAAGAACCTTTTGACTAAAATGTTTATTAATTTCAGTGACATTTATTCATTCTTATTTAGTTTTTATTTAATTTTACTCAACAAACTCTCTGATCAGTCTGTTTATGGGAATGTTACATCTTTGGTGTTCAACATATTGTTTCAGAAATGCAAACAATTAATGATACTGAAATTTCAACTTAATTTGCTTTAAAAAAAGAAATATTTGTAAAATATTTTCACGAAGAATATTTGTAAAAGGAAATGTGATTATTAAATTAGTTTTTAAAATAGGTACATTATCTTTCAAATTTGACATGGGTGTGATTCAGATTCAGTTAGATGGCCAGTGTACGCCCACCTACTGACTCGGCTCAACTTACCCCTAACCTGGGGTAAATTGAGCCAGAGGATCACTTTTTTTACAAGAAGCCATATTTTTAGAACCCTTTGTCATAGATGTATTCTGATCTTTTAAAATGATAGCACATCCTGAAATTACTTTAAGTACTTTAATTGTACTTCTGCCTCATTTTCCCTTATTTTGAGGACCACGTAAGTATAAAGTGGCTCATCTTACCCCACTCTCCCCTACATGTGAGATGCTTGTGATGCTGGCTTATAAAAGACGCTAGAAGCAAACATAATCATGCTGCCTACCTTTGGAAACAAGCACCCATAATGCCTTAAAATGCTGCCCACGTAAACATCTCACTAGGCTTCAAACAAATCCAAAAATGCATTTGTCTTCCAGTTGATATTTTTGCAGCAGATATATACAAAACGAAACATGGATATTGCTGTCTGACCACCTTTAATGCTAGATAGACACAAAAGAGTTTTTAAATAAACGGTTAAATACTAAATTGTTATTGCATAGTTACTTTTTAAAGAGGCCATATTGTGTTTTGGCTCTAGAACAGGTTTTCCTGCTTGAATGTTGATTATTTTCCTCATATTCTCCATTGTTGCAGCTCCTCTCTTCCCAGTCTGTCAGTAACGCTCTGTTTAGTTCCTGTCTCTATGAAGCCCCTCCTTCTGAAAAGCACAATGTGATCTGATTGGTCAGCTGGAGCAGTTTCAACACACAACTAACTATTTACTGCTAATTTATTCTGCATATGAATTATTTAAATGGGAAATATTGTGACGTGTTTGTTCCTGGAAGAGTGGGGACTTTTCAGAGCTTTTTCATGCTCAAACAGCATCATTACACACTAAAGAAAGATGTAAAAAAGCATAACAGGTCCTCTTTAACTAGTTCACAACAACATATTAATTATTCAATAGGCTTGACACTTCATTATGAGATGTGAAGAGGTGTTTTGTAAAGCGAACATATGAGCTGTTTATAAGTGTTTTATCCAAAAACCACTACAATGAAAAATGCTTTATCTAATAGCTATTAATCTCCTGTTAGTCTACATATATATACCAGCTGAAAATATATTGCCAAGCTCAAAACATAAGTCAGTTTAATTAGTAAACAGGATCAAGTAAGTTCACTTTCCCCTAGAGGAAAATGAAGTGCTCCATCTTCAGCGAGAGAGTGGCTGTATAAAGTGATGGATGTTTCTCAGGAGACGGCGATCCTACATATGTAATGCAGGATGATTTCACACTGCGGAGGCACGAGAAGAGAGAGAACACTCTCACTATATCGGGTTACACGGCTCTTGCTTTTCTCTGTGAGCGATGGAGGGTAAATTCAATGTTGACTTTCACTGTTTGATTATGTAATGTTGTGTGCGAAATATGAGTGAAATATGTCTGGAGGGGTGGGAATACAAAGTCTGAAACTGCACTGAAAATATGAGAATTTTCCTCCTTAGACGTGGAAATAAACAGAAAGTTTGGAAATTTTGAAACAAAAGTTATGATCAGGTTTTGCAAAAATAGATTCTCAAACCCAGATTCATTTTCAGTTTAATTAGTTTTCACTCAAATTGATTTGCTGGATCATATAAATCAGTTTTGTTATTGGTAGCTAAAGGTAAAACCCTGTTAATACGTTTTTAAAATATAAATATCAGATAAATTAGTTTTAACATTTTATTAGTTGCAACATTTAAAAAAAAAAAAAAAAAAGTTTTAGTATATTTTATGTAGGTTAGCATTCATTTTATTTTATGCAATGAAAATGTTTATGGTTTTGGATTTAGTTAACAGGGTTAATATAGTTAACTAAATCTAAAACCATAAAATAAAATGAACATTAGCCTAAATAAAATATACAAAAATATACAAATATACAAAAAAGGTGCCATTTCTACGGAAGAGGGGCCAAGCAATAATAAAAAAATAAAACCATCTCGAGATTAAAGTTGTTAAATTTCGAGAAAAAACTTAATTAAACTCATTAAATTACAAGAAAAAAGTCGTTAAATTATGAGAACAAATTCGTAATTTAACGAATTTGTTCTCGTAATTTAACAACTTTTTTCTCATAATTTAATGAGTTTATTCTCAACATTTTATCTCGAATTTTTCCCCAAATTTAATGACATTTTTCTCATAATTTAACGAATTTGTTCTTGTAATTTAATGACTTTTTTCTCGTAATTTAACGAGTTTATTCTCAACATTTTATCTCGACTTTTTTCTCGAAATTTTATGACATTTTTCTCATAATTTAACGAATTTGTTCTCGTAATTTAACGACTTTTTTCTCGTAATTTAACGAGTTTATTCTCAACATTTTATCTTGACTTTTTTCTCAATTTAATGAAATTTTTCTCATAATTTAACGAATTTGTTCTCGTAATTTAACGACTTTTTTCTCGTAATTTAACGAGTTTATTCTCAACATTTTATCTTGACTTTTTTCTCAATTTAATGAAATTTTTCTCATAATTTAACGAATTTGTTCTCGTAATTTAACGACTTTTTTCTCGTAATTTAATGAGTTTATTCTCAACATTTTATCTTGACTTTTTTCCTGAAATTTAACGAGTTTTTTCTCATAATTTAACGAGTTTATCCTTAACATTTTATCTCGACTTTTTTCTCGAAATTTAACAACTTTAACCTCGAGATGGTTTTATTTTTTTATTATTGCTTGGCCCTAATCCTCTTCTGTACATTTCCAATTTATCTCATTTAGTTATTTTTTATCTCTAAAATAACTAAAACTTAAATAAAAAAATAATAAAAATTATATAGATTTTAAAAAAATATATATAAACATTACGAAAAATTACTAAAACAAACTAAAATTAAAATGAAATCGGGAAATAAAAAAATAAAAACTAAATCAAAATGTTAATAAAAACTATAATAGTATCTCAGCCATACTGAAATAACACTGCAAATAAAATAAGTTGAAGTACTAAAATTATTCGAACTAAAACTGATTCAAACTAAAAATTATTCCAAGAGTGGCCATTCAACCCAGACTGCACTGCTGTCGGTCACTGAATCCCTGCGGATTGCAAATGCTGATTCCAAATCATCAGTTCTCATTCTGCTCGATCTATCTGCTGCCTTTGACACAATGAATCATCAGATCCTCCTGTCCACCCTCTCATCGCTGGGCATCTCAGGTACTCCACTTCACTGGTTTGAATCCTATCCCACAGGAAGGTCTTTCAGGGTTGCCTGGAGAAGTGAGGTATCCAAAGCTCATCAACTGACCACAGGGGTTCCTCAGGGTTCAGTTCTTGGACCCCTCCTCTTCTCCATTTACACTACATCACTTGGTCCCATCATTCAGGCACATGGTTTCTCCTACCATTGCTATGCTGATGACACACAACTCTTCCTTTCATTCCAACCAGATGATCCCACAGTAGCTGCACGAATCTCAAGCTGTCTGGTGGACATCTCAGCATGGATGAAAGAACATCATCTACAGCTCAACCTGGCTAAGACTGAGCTTCTCGTCTTCCCTGCCTAAAGTATGATTTCACCATCCAGCTAGGTACATCTTCAATTACCCCATCAAATTTGTCCAGAAATCTTGGAGTAATATTTGATGACCTCGGAGTAATCTTTGAAGCACAAAATCACTCTCCAGAACATTCTCGTTCTCTGCTCCATGCTGGTGCAACGATCTTCCTGCCAAATCCCTGGCAATATTCAAAAGACAGCTGAAAACACATCTCTTTCATGAGCACTTAACCTCATCTTTAAAAAAAATCATTCCTTTCATTACCTATCCTTTCATGTCCTTTAATCCCTCTCTATTGTAGCTTATGATACCCTGAGAAATGTCTGAAACTTGTATAGTGAGCACTTCTTGTGTGTATTTGCCTCGACTCGCTTGTTGTATTCCTCACTTGTAAGTTGCTGTGGATAAAAGCTTCTGCTAAATGAATAAATGTAAATATAAATAAAAAAAGATAAAGAGAATTTTTTAAAAACAATAAACTAATAAAAATGACAAAATTACTAAAACTTAAACAATTACACATATGGTAACACTTTATTTTAATTTACATGTACTTACTATAGTAATAACAGTAAATTATGCATAATTACAAGGAACTAACCCTAAACCAAATCCTAACCCTTGCCGTAACTCTATGTACATGTAGATAAAGGATTAGTTCACTTTCAAATAAAATTATCCTGATAATTTACTCACCCCCATGTCATCCTTCTTTCTTCAGTCAAAAAGAAATTAAAGAATTTAAAGAAATTAATGAAATGAAGATGATTGAAGGTCAAAATGACAGTTTCAGTGCAGCTTCAAATGATACCAGATGAGGAATAAGAGTCTTATCTAGAGAAACGATCAGTCATTTTCGAAAAAAATGTAAATGTATATGCTTTATATAAACAAATGATCGCCTTACGAGTGCTTCCGGCAAAACCGCACTTTCGTATTCTTCAAAAAGCTTACGCTGTATGTCCTACGCCTTCCCTATTCTACATATGGAAAAAATGGAACTGGCGCCGCGTTTGTTCCATTTTCATCAAAAACCTTAATTTCTTTTCAACTAAAGAAAGAAGGACACCTTGGATGACATGGGGGTGAGTAAATTACCAGGAAAATTTAATTCTGAAGTGAACTAATCCTTTAATTAATCTTATTCAGTTCGTACTGGAGGAAGTACAGTGAAACTGTCACCTTAAAATAAAGTACAACCAAATATATTATTAGAAATTAGCTATAAATATATAAATGCTACAAATATGAATATTGTTTTGACTGTACATGTAAGATGAAAGTGTTAGTTGAGGTCATAATGTTCTTGTTTTGCAGCACATCTGTTAAAGGCTGTTTCGTAGACTAGGATGTTCTTAAACATTTACATTTTAAATTATGTTTGTCGATATCATTTACAGTACGGCTCGCAGGACCTGAATTATCAGTCTAATTAAACAGAAACACCTTCCCTGTCAGCTGATTTATGATTAGACAGATGATAATACACAGAATGAGAGAGAAAGAGTCCAACCAAAATCAATATTAGGAGAGTTTAATATAAACATGAGTTTTCCTCTTAATGCAAAGCTGATGTTACAGATGTAAAAGAGCTTCATCAACAACTCATGCATGGAGGAAACATACTGAAACTGAACATATGCTGTATTAGTGTTTCTCATCATCTAATATTTATATAGAACAAGATATGGCATGATCTGTACCATCCTTAAACAACACAACCTCCTATGCTGAAATCATATAATCACATCAGTGACTGACTGTATATTACAAACGTGGGAGGATTTTTGGTTGCATTTTATTTTATGTTTTCACTGGAATGGAATGTGGGCCGAAACACATCTGAGAGAGAGGATCGGATCAGGCCCAATTTAACTCCTGGTGACACACACACACACACACACACACACACACACACACACACACACACACACACACACACTAATTAACACATTAAAAAAATACTTTACAGCTCCCTTTATCAGTCCATTCAAATGTTTCAAATACATAAACACAATATACATTATATTTAACATAAAAGACCAGCAGTAGCTGATAGTGTTTAGTAAGTGAATGCGTATTAACACAAAGAGTAAACGAGGAAAAAGACAAAGGCGCCTCCTTGTATGGCTCATTAAGATGATGCAGAAGTGTGTTCCCAAAAAAAAAAAAGAGTTTTTTGACCCCTACACCCTTCATCCCCTCGAAGCTCTCACTCCGGAGGGTAAACCCTTTGAAGGGATTAGAGCATAGGGATGAGCCTTTCTGAATGAAACACAGGGAGACACACACTTACAAACACACTCACGAACACACACACATTAATTCACTTACGAACACACAGACACACACTTACACACACTCATGATCACACACACACACACACACACACACACTATTTATTATCTAAAAATTCTGATTTATTTAACTGTTCAAAAGTTTGTGGTCTGTGAGATTTTTTTAAAAGAAATTTGCACTTTTGTTAGGCAAGAATGCATTAAATCGATCAAAAGTGACAGTAAAGATGTTAATAATGTTACAAAATATTTTTATTTCAAATAAATGCTGTTGTTTTGAACTTTCTATTCATAAAAGAATCCTGAAAAATAAACTGTATGATGCTTTCCACACAACTTTTTAAAGTTTTCAACATTGATAATAATAATAAATGTTTCTTGAGCAGCAAATCATCATATCAGAATGATTTCTGAAGGATCATGTGACACTAAAGACTGGAGTAATGATGCTGAAAATTCAGGTTTGATCACTAGAATAAATTACACTTTACTATATATTCACATAGAAAACAGCTGTTTTACATTATAATAATATTTCACTATTTTTCATTTTTGATCAAATAAATGCAGCCTTGATGAGCAGAAGAGACTTCTTTCAAAAACATAAAAAATCTTACTGACCCCAAACTTTTGAATGTTATGGATTTGTTTCACATGTTTTATATTTCACCAATGAAAAGATACTTAGTGAAGTCAAAGTTACACGACATGTAACACTGGGTTAGTGTGAGCGATTGTAAATATCACTAATCAAAGGTAGAGTATGAACTAGATTCAGCAACAGAATTCCAGCTCCTAATACATTGGGAAGCAAAAAAAAAACAATGTTTTTAACAACAAATAAATAAGTAAAACACATAAATAATTAATTTGATGCTCATTGACAATGACAAGTTATATTTACTATTAATGAGACTTGACTGACCTTCCCAAAGTTCTTCTTAGTATTGAGAATTATCCAAGGAAATCACAAACAACCACATTAACTTTCAAACAAGCAACATGATTCCACTTAAGCACATTCATCTCATTCATTTCCTCCAGAGTGCCAGACAGCTGTTGTAAAATTAACTTTTACTCTTGGGCTTAAAGGCAGAATTCATTACGACGCCGGACCCGGTGGACATGAATTATGCAAGATTTAAGCAGCAGTCTTTGTTCGCGATAACAGTTTGGTACAACTCTGTCAGAACGGTTCGCCCTAATGTCACGTGCCCCGCTTCGGTCGTGTGGAAGATTCAGAATACATTAAACCCATAAGCCTGGCAGAAATATGAATTATATATCGCTCTGGTACCGGCAGTGGCTGGCGTTGACAGTTCAAAAGACATACAGCTGGAATTTACCTGCAGTTTCTACACTGCAACCATCTGCTGGTTTTTAGGAGAATGCAGTGAATATAAACCTACCTGCACTTTTTCCATTACAGGAATCATTATTTTTCCTTCCAGCTTTATTTTATGCTTCTTTTTTCTCAGAAAGAGGAAAATTGAGGTTAGTTTCTAAATGTGTCTTTTGATGCTCTCTGTAACAGTGTACGTACAAAACATTAAATGAAAAATCCATTCTTCAAACCATTATGCCCCTTTCACAAGATGTAATATAAATATCTGGTGTCACCAGAATGTGTGTGTGAAGTTTCAGCTCAAAATTCCCCACAGATCATTTATTATAGCTTGTCAAATTTGCCTCTATTTGGGTGTGAGCAAAAACACGCCGTTTTTGTGTGTGTCCCTTTAAATGCAAATGAGCTGCTGCTCCAGAAGAGGGCGGAGCTTTAACAGCTCAACAACAACAAAGCTGGAGAATCTCACGCAGCCAAAATGAGGATTGTCAGTAACGGTGTTCAGCCTTACATTGTTCAAACCGGAGTCGACACTGATGGAGAGATTCAGAAAGACGTTACAACTTTTAGACGTTTCTGAATGGTTAGTGGATAAATTTATGTAGTTGCTGTGGAGTTGATTCAACTCATCCACTAGCATGTGCCGTCATGTTCATCTTTTGTGTTGAATTGACCCTCTTTTGTGAAGCAGTCTGGCGTAAAATGACGGCATCAACAACACTCTACTACAACAACTCTTCCTCTTCTCTAAAGCAGCCCAACATGGCCCCGCCCCCTTTGTTGTGTGTTCTCGGGGGCGGGGTTTATGTAAATTTTAGGGTTTGTGATGTCACCAACCCAGGAAGAAGCTTGTTGTAGTCCCTACCAGCCATTTGTTGTAGCAATTTCTGTAAAAGAAAATATCTCCTTTGCATTGAACTTTGAGCGTCGTAACTTTGCAGATGTTGTTTATGATCAAACAGCAACATTACACACTAACTAAAGTTAAAAAAGTGAAATCATAATCAAGGACCCCTTTAAACCCGTTTTGCTGGAATAAACTGGTTTGTAAACCAATGGCCGACCATCTGTTAAGTCTCTTCTGCTCACCAAGGCTGCATTTATTTGATAAAAAAATACAGTAAAAATTGTGAAATTTTTTTACAATTTAAAATAACTGTTTTCTATGTGAATATATACTAAACTATAATATATATCCAGTGATCAAAGCTGAATTTTCAGCATCATTACTCCAGTCTTCAGTGTCACATGATCCTTCAGAAATCATTCTGATATGATGATTTGCTGCTCAAGAAACATTTCTGATTATTATCAATATTGAAAACAGTTGTGCTGCATCATATTTCTGTAGAAACTGATACATTTATTGTTCAAGATTCTTTAATGAATAGAAAGTTCAAAAGAATAGTATTTATTTAAAAAGAACCTTTTGTAACATTATAAATGTCTTTACTGTCACTTTTGATCAATTTAATGCATCACCCCAGACGAGATGTGAATAATTCTGTGCCTTCAGCAATTTCATTATCCGTATGTATCTTTTTTGTATTTATGAAAATAAACCGAAATAGATCACTATGTACCGGTGTTCTCTGAGCTGTCTTCGGTCTGATAAACAACAAGATTTTGTGAACTATTTTAAAGAACCAAATGAGCTCCAGATGTCAAAATAGATGCTTACTGTTTAAACTCTAAATACGGCAGAAAACCAGCAGCCTGCCATTCATTCGCTTTCCAAACCAGACACTTCAACACGAGCCAAAGGACAGAGCTTTCTTATTCCCCCTGTTCTGGGATCGAGCGGCATATAGTCGCTAGGCGAGCTTCGGATTTTTTGGCCTTTCCAGCAAGTGGCATCATGGAAAACACTTTGATGGAACCTGCATTCTATCAACATGTCCTGCTGTTTCCAGACAATCTGATTAAAGACAGCATTTTTGACTCATATGGTCAGCTATACTTGGGGTTATATCATAGACAATGTTCAGATCTTGCCTGGACTCTTTTGAAAAAGGTAGACACTGTGTTCTGTGACCATACATAGAGCTCATCTGGCAAAAGATAAGAGCGTTTACTGCATTGCAGTGCTAAAGCAAGCATCGTTAGCATTACAAATGTTCATACTTGGTGTTAGGGATTTCAGCAAACCCCTAAAGGTAAGTAATAGTCTGCAACAGACTTACTTTATATGTCTGAGTTTGTAATATGTGAGAGTGAGGAAAGCTGTCAGCATCCCTATAATCGATAAACTAAATGTGCAGTAAACTTGGAGTCAGCCAAATTTCTTTGAAATATCAGAAGTGTTGGCAAAGAGAATTACAAAAAATGATCAAGGATTTTCCCCAAAGAATTATGCATTGAAAAGTTACTGAGGCCAGGCAAAGTTCAGGGAACTGCAAGGTGGAGCAACATTTCATTTCCCAGCAGCCCTGATGGAGGAGTGGGGAATAATAATGACTTGTTGAGAGCTTTATGAAAACTTTATTTTTATTCATTTTTTTTCCTACAAGGAAGTAAATTATATATAGTTTCTAATTATGAAGAAAAAAATTGACTAGAATTTTGTGAATAAATAATAAAAAAATTACATATAAAATAAAATAAAATAATAAAACAAAACATAACATGAAAGAAAACTCATTTAACTTAACTTCATATTTTTTCCCTTTTCCTTTTTTTTTCTAGGAAGGAAGTAAATTATGTATAGCCTAGTTTCTAATGATGAAGAAAAAATAAAATATTTTGTAAATAAATAAAATATAATAAAATAAAACAAAGCAAAAATTAAACTCATTTAACTTAACTTCAAATTTTTTCCCTTTTCCAAAAGAAATTACTCAGGTGTTTATGATTGTGGTTTATGGATATATTAATTAATTAACATTTTATTATTATTATTATTATTATTATTATTATTATATACACAGATTATATATGTTATCATTAACTAATGTTAATTTAAGGGTTAGTTCACCCAAAAATTTAATTTCTGTCTTTTTTTTTACACGTATGAATGCACAGCCTTGGAAAGTATACTTCATTTGACTCGTACTCACACACGGGCGTTCGACGCATGCGCAGTTTGAGCAATCTCTCGCCACGAGTGACAACCCATGTAAACATCATTGTATTCTTTCATGATAGAGTGAGAGTACTTTCTAAACTCTTCACACCATCTGTCATCTGTGTAGGCCTCCATTGTCGCTGTAGCTTGCATGTGTTCTGGTCTGTTCTGTTTATGCAGTTTTTCTTTGACTACCTTGTGAATCGACGCCCTCAGGACACTGTTACCACCTTGTGGATAAACTAATTACTGCAACAACAAAAAAGAGAAGTAAATGTGCATGTGCGACCTGAGTGTACAAGACGCACGGTTACAAAATCTGGCGGTCCGCGTACTCTGTGTTTATATAAAGTACTTGATGGGTTGACTCTTATTCATTTGGGCGTGTAAGGTAGTGTGTGTAATATAGTAACTTGCTAAAAACTATTCATAACGCCCTAGCAACGCCCTGGC
Source organism: Megalobrama amblycephala (assembly GCF_018812025.1). Taxonomy (NCBI): domain Eukaryota; kingdom Metazoa; phylum Chordata; class Actinopteri; order Cypriniformes; family Xenocyprididae; genus Megalobrama; species Megalobrama amblycephala. Next base: position 16,879,664 of record NC_063047.1, on the reverse strand, counting down.
AACCACCTACTGCTGCACATGCAAGCTTAACTCACATTTCCTTCTCAAAATGTGAATGACAACACTCTTAAAAATAAAGATTACATTTTTATTTTTTTTATTGCAGTGATGCCATAGAAGAATTTTTTTTTTTTGTTCCAAAAAGAACATTTCAGTGACCATTATTTCTTAGAGTGAAGAACATTTTAATAATCTAATGAACCTTTTTCCAATATAAGGAACCTTTTATGGAATGCAAAGGTTCCATGATGTTAAAGGGGTGTTTGATTATGATTTCACTTTTTTAACTTAGTGTGTAATGTTGCTGTTTGAGCATAAACAACATCTGCAAAGTTACGACGGTCAAAGTTCAATGCAAAGGAGATATTTTCTTTTACAGAAATTGCTACAACAAACGGCTGGTAGGGACTACAACAAGCTTCTTCCCGGGCTAATGACATCACAAACCCTAAAATTTACATAAACCCCGCCCCCGAGAACACACAACAAAGGGGGTGAGGCCATGTTGGGCTGCTTTAGAGAAGAGGAAGAGTTGTTGTAGTAGAGTGTTGTTGACATGCCGTCATTTTACACCAAACGAGGGTCAATTCAACACTGGTTTTGCACAAAAGATGAACATGACGGCACATGCTAGTGGATGAGTTGAATCAACTCCACAGCAACTGCATAAATTTATCCACTAACCATTCAGAAACGTCCAGTTTCATTCTAAAAGTTGTAACTTCTTCCTGAGTCTCTCCATCAGTGTCGACTCCGGTTTGAACAATGTAAGGCTGAACACCGTTACTGACAATCCTCATTTTGGCTGCGGGAGATTCTCCAGCTTTGTTGTTGTTGAGCTGTTAAAGCTCCGCCCTCTTCTGGAGCAGCAGCTCATTTGCATTTAAAGGGACACACACAAAAACGGCAAATCTGGGGCAAATTTGACAAGCTATAATAAATTATCTGTTGGGTATTTTGAGCTGAAACTTCACACACACATTCTGGGACACCAGAGACTTATATTACATCTTGTGAAAGGGGCATTATAGGTCGCTTCATGGAACCAGCGATGCCAATTAACAACCTTTATTTTTAAGAGGAGCTTCTATTGTGTTTTCTATAGAAAGAAATTGACTGCAAGAATCAAGGCGAGCCTCACTTGCACCTCAGTGTAAAGAGTGATGTAAGCAATCATGCACTCTGAGCAAACATTTCACTTTTAGACGCTCTTGTATTTCCGTAATGGCTTCAGTCTTGGAATGTCAGTTTGTGTGATGGTTCTTCATTAGGGATCGCCGTGAGAGACGGGTCGATATTTGAGTGCTCTGGAGACAGGAACACAGAATAGTTTATCCCATACGGTGTGTGTAGAATGCAAACCCCGGATTGCAAGAGCACCTGCCAAAATTAATCCGTCATTTTTCCCTAAATGATTCGTTTTTCACCTGCTCATCGTTTTGTGTCAAAACAGGGACACCTTTTCTCATTATTCCTAATCGTATTTTAATTGACAGGCTGTGCGCAGGCATACCTAATCCAGGCGGAGCGCAGATGCTGACGCACAGCAGATGGAGGAGTGAAACGGGATCTGGTGAGGTCACATGATCTGTGCCCGCTAATGTAATGCACATCAGGGGCTGTGCTGCTGTTTAAGGGTGGGAAAATCTGCTATAGAAATGCAATACTGAATTGCATTGGGATTAAAAAATTAGAGTGTACTATGTGAATTTTTTCTTCTATACAGGTCTTTTAATAAATAAATAAAGCCATTTTTTAAAAAAAATTAATAAATAAAAAAATAAAGAAATGCAAATACCTAAATTAAATACATACATAAAATAAATACTGTACATAAAAAGAAAAAATTAAAAATATATATTTTTAAAAAAATGATACATAAATTGAAAATTACATACACAGAAAATGCAAATAAGTAAAAAAAAAAAAAAAAAAAAAAAAAAAAAAAAATCAACTACTCTTTTGCTTTTCACAATTGTTTAGGAAACAACAAATGGAGTATTACGACAACTGTTTCACCTAAAAACAAAAACAAAAAAAAACCCATTTAATTTCAATAAATAAATAAAAATTAAATAAATGCAAATTACTAAATTAAATACATAAAAAATACATACTGTGCATAAAAAGAAATTAAATACACACACACATACACACAAAAATGCACTATTATTTGCTTGAAGAACAATTCTGTAGGAAATAAAAAATTAGAGTGTATTATATCAATTGTTTTGCAGAGACAAGCACTTAATAAATAAATAAATAAATAAATGCAAACAAATAAAAATGAATGCATATATTAAAATCAGAGAAAATTTTAATACATAAATTAATTAAAATAAATGCAAAAATATAAACAAAAAATAAATAGCCTACATAAATAGAAATAGAATTACATAGAAAATGTAAATAATGAATAATGAATAATGTAAATAAACACAAATTAAAAAATAAATAAATACATAAATAGACAAAATTAAAATAATAGAAAATTTGAATAAATAAATACATTTATTAAAATAAATGCAAAAACATAAAAAAGTATTACTTAAAAAAATATAAATGTGAATAAATAAAGTAATTAAAATAAAACATAAATAAGAAATTGTACATACATTGAAGATTACATAAACAGTAAATGAGTAAATAAATAAATAAACTACTATTTTGCTTTTCACAATTCTGTAGGTATTATGGCAATTAAAATAGTATTTTGGCATTAAAAATGAACTTAATTTCAATAAATAAATAAATAAATAAATAAATACATACATACATACATACATACATACATACATACAGTCTAACCAAAAATTATTCTATCTTGAATAATAATTATTGATATTTCTGATATATTTTTATTAGTGGGTGCAGGACACTATAGTTCATTTATGTAAGTGAGGAGAGCAAAAGCTGCTCTAAACAGGGTCTAATACTTCCGCTCCCTGTTTTCATTATGCATTTATCTCCAAAATGAGATGTGGAAGGCCAGACAACCAGATTCATTTGTATGAATTTGCCCACAGCGAGATTTAAGGGCTGCGTTGAGAAAAGACCACACTTCATCGGCCTCTGACACCCTCTGAAGACCCGAGCTTTAATTAAAAAGAGTCAGCTGTGCTCTAAATGGCTTTAGAGCAGCGCTGGAGTACAGGATCGTATTTTAGCGAAGGGGTGTCAATGACTCTCACCCTCAAGTTAAACAGATGCTTCGCAGTAAGAAAGAAGAGAATCAGCCGAAAACACCTATATGCTGAATCTACATGCATCTAACATGAATTTTTTTTAGTTATATTTTTAATTTTAATTAACATTTATTTGTTAACATTTACAAGAGCTGTTTGTTGGACACTAACAGACCTAACGTGAAGCTGAGAGGTTTAAGACCACTTGACTTTACATTATATTGCTTATTAAACATCTACTCAAAATAAATAAATAAATAAATAACATTGTATTTATATGTAAATAAATTAATAGAAATAAAAATAAATAAATAAAATTGTATTTATATATTTACATGTAAATAATTAATTGAATAAATACAAGTAAATGAATATTTTTAAATAAACATGTAAATAAATTAAATAAATAAATATGTAAAACTAAATACATAAAATTAAGTAAATACATTAAATAAACAAATGTAAAAAAAAAATTAAATTATATAATTTGAATGTATTTACTTGAAATAAATTTATATAAATCAATTTATACTGTATATTTACATGTAAATAAATAGAAAAAAAATTAAATTAAATTCATATGTTTACATTTAAATAAATTAATAGAAATAGAAATAAATAAAATTGTATTCATATATTTACAAGTAAATACATTAAAAATGAATGTAAAAAATGTTATTACATGAATTGCATATTTACATGAAATAAATTTATATAAATAAATGTATAGATTTACATGTAAATAAATTAAATAAATGTCAATTAAATACATTTGTGTAAATACATTTGTGCAAATATATTAATTCAATTACATTAATTGATTTATTTACATGAAATAGATTAATCCAATTACACTGAATGAATGAATGAATGAATGAATGAATGAATGAATGAATCAATCAATCAATCAATCAATCAATCAATCAATCAATCAATCAATCAATCAATCAATCAATCAGGAATTATTTGACTATGTGAGAAAACATAAAAGACACAAAAAAGATACACTCTAAAAAATGCTGGGTTAAAAACAACCCAAGTTGGGTTGAAAATGGACAAACCCAGCAATTGGGTTGTTTTAACCCAGCAGTAGGGTTAAATGTTTGCCCAACCTGCTGAGTAGTTTTATTTAACTCAACTATTGTTTAAAAATTACTGTATTGCTTAATTAAAATTAACCCAAAGTATGTTGGAAATGAACATTTATTAATGTTCAATGAATAATTATTAAACAATAAACATTTATTAAATTGCTTATTAATAAATTTATATTAATAAACTATTAAACTATTACATTTATATTAATAAAATATTAAAGCTTATTAATAAACATTCACCTTTTGTCTATTATTGTTGCCTCTAATTGCATCTGGTTTTTAATTTCCAACTATTTTGGGTTCATTTTAAGCTAGCCATATAGCAATTTTTAAAAAATAGTTGGTTTAAATAAAACTACCCAGCAGGTTGGGCAAACATTTAACCCAACCGCTGGGTTAAAACAACCCAATCGCTGGGTTTGTCCATTTTCAACCCAACTTGGGTTGTTTTTAACCCAGCATTTTTTAGAGTGTAGTATTATTGCTAAACACCAGAAGAAAGAAATCACCAACCTGGTTGGTAGACAATTGGATCAAAACTATACTGGACCAGAGAGAAAACCCTCAATCTGTAAACATTATAATTCATAGGTTAGCCAGGAGGTCATTTACAGTCTTAATAGTGTGTAAAAAGTAGTGCAGTCTTTGGGTCAGAGAGGGGGTGGACAGAGGTCATGTGAAAGTACATTATCTTACTGCTGCAAGAAATCCTGACTAACATGATAAGTGGCTTATACAAGACATAAAATGCTACAAAGCGTAGGATATGACCCCTGAAATGTAAATACACCACACTGAGTGGGACCAGTTCATTGCACTCCCTATTTTAATATACACATTCCAGTAGTGACCCCATCAGAGGAGATGCATGTGTGACGGATGTGACCCGGAGTTTGTTGATCCACAGACTTGATCTTAGAGTGTGCATACATTAAAATCCACACCAACGTTCATATTTATTAAAAGTCTATTTATTAAAAGTCTATTAAAAGCGCCACATCAGGGTCTGAGCAGACCTATTTTTCCTTGTGGCACAGAGTCAGAGGGTATTTACAAGGCGGAGATCTGAAACTATTCAGTTGCGCACAATTTCTTCACATGCGGTCTTCACATCACAGCCGGTGGAAACAATCGGGATAGGACTCGGGAAGAAATCATGCTCTTGAATGCGATTATTAACGTTACTGTAGTATGAAGCAGAGCAGGAGCGAGTGTTGTGGAGCTGAACGAGGAGCTGGAGCGATTGATCAACACACGCCTCACGAGCAGCGGGACTTTTATTATGACACAGTCGCCGGCGCCGCTTCCGCTTTTCCGGTAATGAGTATGAGGTAACGCAGCTCTGTTTATCATATTAGATACATTTGAGAGTGTTGAAAATGATGTTATAACGTTACTCTGTGCGTTCGCTCGGCGGCTGCTGTGAGACACTGTTACACACTGCAGTAAGATAGATCGATTTTACAATATCATATTAAATGCTGGATGGCTTGTGTTGATAAATGGCATGCAATTAATTTTAAAACATAGTATATGATGGAGAAAATGCTGTATTACTGTTACTAAAAATAAAGCTGCATCTGATTATGCTATGTTAGCTACTTCACAAAATAGTGTTTTTCTCTGAGGCATGGTAAAGCATGGTACTCGCATGGTACTCGCAAAAAATCAAGAAAATTAGATTTAAACAATAAGACTAAACGTGTTGAGCTATATAACAATAATTCGTTTTCTGTCTATAAATATATCAAAACAGTTGTTCCCTTGTCTATTAAAACATGTAAATATTAAAGTGTCTTTGGTGTTTCCATGGTTTCTACAAAATAAACCGGAAACCGAGGGTAACGCGGGTATGACGCCATTGACAGGCGACTCCTCACACGTCCCGGAGCCTTGATTAAAATTGCAATTTTCTCACGATTTACAAATAGTTGGAAACATTTGGGATATTGTAAGTGAATAAAATATATAACACTGGCCTAGTTGTTTTTGGATATTTTACTGCAAAATTCTTACATATTGCACCTTTAAAATATAAATACATTAAAAAGTCAATCAACCATTGATTTTTTTTGCCGAAGTACAGTGAGTACAGATTGACAGCTCAGTTCACTGGAAATGCCCAAGCTGGCTTAATGAAAACCAGGAAGTAACCGTGCATATGGTCAATTGAGCAGTAACGATGGCGTCGGTTTTACCGTATCAATCTCATCAAAGTGGATTTGCTTTGGCAGCAGAAAACAGCGTCTTCTCAACATGAACGACACAAACCAAACTCTTCCAGTCTCAGATACAACTACAGTGATTGAGGGCGGGGCAAAGGAGACCCTGTTCACCGGCAGCCAATGAAGATTGTAGGCTGGCATTATGCAAATTAGTTACAAACCTACATATGAATTCGAGCAGGAAGTGAGACTCAAATTACTGATGTCTCATTTCAGGCAGCTTAGGAGACAATAACTCCATTTATCTGCAATTTGATAAAAAAATATAGAAAATATCGAATATCAAAATACAGTAAAAACTGTAATTTAATCCTGTGATCAAAGCTGAATTTTCAGCATCATTACTCCAGTCTTCAGTGTCACATGATCCTTCAGAAATCATTCTAATATGATGATTTGATACTCAAGAAACATTTATGATTATAATCAAAACATTGATAATAATCATTTTTTTCAGGATTCTTTGATTAACAAAGTTCAAAAGAACAGCATTTATTTGGATTAGAAATCTTTTGTAACATTATAAATGTCTTTGCAGTCACTTTTGATCAATTTAATGCATCTTTGCTGAATAAAAGTATACATTTCCAAAAAAAACAAAACAAATTGTGTCCATGATATTCTCTCTCTCTCTTTCTCTCAAATAAATAGTAAAATAGTGATACTAAAGTTTTTCATTAACTAATCAACAAACAGTAAAATGCGCAATGTGTGACTCCCATAGTCCTCTTCCCCAGGTCCTGGTCTCCAGGGACACCGATGTAAAATAAACATCATTAAAGAGTGTCCATTAACATCTCTGCCGAAATGCAAATCACCCCTCTTGCTTTCCCTTTTAAAAACATTTAAATCAAGCAATTGTGGCAGTTGCACCAAATGTTCCAGAGCCACTAATGGCTTTTAAAAGACTCTTGTTACAGCTTCATCCAGAGATGCACCTGTTGGGACTGATGTGATCTAATCCTGGCAATTGTTCAGTAAATTAATTTCTCAGCTAAATGAGAGTGAAGCTCACAGTACCTCCATGATGCTAGATAGAGTAGATCAAGCTCTGGCTCCACATCATGTAATAGTGATTGTTTTGCTTTGCCTTATCAAACAGCACTAACTAGTAAGGAAGATAGGCAATAGTGCATACTGATTTATACATAGTTAAATATGTAATATTGTGGGTTCTGGTCTGCTACTCAAGTTCAGACAAAGAAAGGCAAAACTGGAAAGAAGTTAAATGGAGAGAATTGCAAAGAACATTGAGTTTTTTTCATGAACACAGTCTCCTAGAAAACAAACGAATGGTTAGAAAGGCTGTTCAGTGGCCTGAAGCTGTATTGAACCTCAGACCAGCATCAGCTGTACTCTTAAAGTTCGGCTCATTTCATGCACATCGGGCCCGATCGATTTTCTCACATAAATAGGGAAAAGGTTTGAGAATATAAAGTCCCACATCAGTTTTCAAACACATTTTGAAATTATGCAACATAGAGTGAGTTTCCAACCAAATAAGGAGACGCTTCAGTAATTCAGTTCGCCAGCTCTTAGTGTTTGTAAGTATTGTTTGCAAAGGCAAGCATCATTATTAATATAGTTACATTTAGCAGTAATACAAGCAATTCAAGTAGTTGAGATTTGCTGTATAGTATATATCGTTTTACGTGAGTTTACTGTATGTAAGTATGCAGTTAAAGTTAGATGTACTTTAGGATGCAGGACTGTAAGATGTGTGGTTAGTTTTGCACAAGGCAACATCTACCCTGCTGAAAAATCCAGCATTGCTGGTCACCAGCATATAAGGTATGTTTTGCATGCTGGTCCTCAACATGGGATGCTGGTTTGCTGGTCCACAACATGGGATGCTGGTTTGCTGGTCCACAACGTGGGATGCTTGTTTGCTGGTTCACGACATGGGATGCTGGTTTGCTGGTCCTCAACATGAGATGCTGGTTTGCTGGTCCTCAACATGAGATGCTGGTTTGCTGGTCCTCAACATGGGATGCTGGTTTGCTGGTTCCCAACGTGGGATGCTTGTTTGCTGGTTCACAACATGGGATGCTGGTTTGCTGGTCCTCAACATGAGATGCTGGTTTGCTGGTCCTCAACATGGGATTCTGGTTTGCTGGTCCTCAACATGGGTTGCTGGTTTGCTGGTCCTCAACATGGGTTGCTGGTTTGTTGGTCCTCAACATGGGTTGCTGGTTTGCTGGTCCTCAACATGGGATGCTGGTTTGCTGGTCCTCAACGTGGGATGCTGGTTTGCTGGTCCTCAACATGGGTTGCTGGTTTGTTGGTCCTCAACATGGGTTGCTGGTTTGCTGGTCCTCAACATGGGTTGCTGGTTTGTTGGTCCTCAACATGGGTTGCTGGTTTGCTGGTCCACAACATGGGATGCTGGTTTGCTGGTCCTCAACGTGGGATGCTGGTTTGCTGGTCCTCAACATGGGATGCTGGTTTGCTGGTCCACAACGTGGGATGCTTGTTTGCTGGTCCACAATGTGGGATGCTGGTTTGCTGGTCCCCAATGTGGGATGCTGGTTTGCTGGTCCACAACGTGGGATGCTTGTTTGCTGGTCCACAACGTGGGATGTTTGTTTGCTGGTCCTCAACATGGGATGCTGGTTTGCTGGTCCACAACGTGGGATGCTTGTTTGCTGGTCCACAACGTGGGATGCTGGTTTGCTGGTCCCCAACGTGGGATGCTGATTTGCTGGTCCTCAACGTGGGATGCTTGTTTGCTGGTCCTCAACGTGGGATGCTTGTTTGCTGGTCCACAATGTGGGATGCTGGTTTGCTGGTCCACAATGTGGGATGCTGGTTTGCTGGTCCCCAACGTGGGATGCTGGTTTGCTGGTCCCCAACATGGGATGCTTGTTTGCTGGTCCTCAACGTGGGATGTTTGTTTGCTGGTTCCCAACGTGGGTTGCTGGTTTGCTGGTCCTCAACGTGGGATGCTTGTTTGCTGGTCCTCAACATGGGATGCTGGTTTGCTGGTCCACAACGTGGGATGCTTGTTTGCTGGTCCACAATGTGGGATGCTGGTTTGCTGGTCCCCAACGTGGGATGCTGGTTTGCTGGTCCCCAATGTGGGATGCTGGTTTGCTGGTCCCCAACGTGGGATGCTTGTTTGCTGGTCCTCAACGTGGGATGTTTGTTTGCTGGTTCCCAACATGGGTTGCTGGTTTGCTGGTCCCCAACATGGGATGCTTGTTTGCTGGTCCACAACGTGGGATGTTTGTTTGCTGGTCCTCAACATGGGATGCTGGTTTGCTGGTTCCCAACATGGGATTCTGGTTTGCTGGTCCACAACGTGGGATGCTGGTTTGCTGGTCCTCAACGTGGGATGCTGGTTTGCTGGTCCCCAACATGAGAAGCGGGTGTGTTGCTGGACCAACATAAGGTATGTTTTGCACGCTGAGACCAGCTTGGGATGTTGGTGTGCTGATGGACCAGTATATGTTGTCTTTTGAGTGCTTATATGATTCCAGCAAGACCACAACAAAACTTGCATATGTGTTAAAAGTTGAAGTCTGTTTGAAGTCACCATTATGGCGATTAGTGTTTCATTATGTAACTTTTAGTTGGGCACTTGGCCCTTGACTTTGGTTGAATTAATTCACTTTCAGCAATTGACTACAATATTTCATGCTCATGACTGCAATGACAAACCTTTTACTACATTTACCTAGCCCTCTCACCTAACGACTACAGCCCCATTGACTCCCTGTGCCAATGCATTGATGAAATTAAAAATTGGATGTGCCTAAACTTCCTTCAGTTAAACAAAGACAAAACTGAAGTCATTGCATTTGGAAACAAAGACGAAGTTCTCAAAGTGAACACGTACCTTCACTCTAGGGGTCAAACAACTAAAAATCAAGTCAGGAATCTTGGTGTGATTCTGGAGTCAGACCTGAGTTTCAGTAGCCATGTAAAGACAATAACTAAATCAGCATATTATCATCTCAAAAATATTGCAAGAATTAGATGCTTTGTCTCCAGTCAAGACTTAGAGAAACTTGTTCATGCTTTCATCACCAGCAGGGTAGATTACTGTAATGGGCTCCTCACTGGCCTTCCCAAAAAGACCATAAGACAACTGCAGCTCGTACAGAACGCTGCTGCCAGGATACTGAGCAGAACCCGAAAACATGAACACATCACACCAGTCCTCATGTCCTTGCACTGGCTTCCAGTTGCATTTAGAATTGATTTTAAAGTACTGTTACTTGTTTATAAATCACTCAATGGCCTAGGACCTCAATACATTGCAGATATGCTCATAGAATATAAACCTAACAGATCACTCAGATCATCAGGATCAACACACTTAAAAATACCAAGGGTTCACTCAAAGCAGGGAGAGTCTGCTTTTAGCTGTTACGCCAGCCACAGCTGGAACCAGCTTCCAGAAGAGATCAGGTGTGCTCCTACAGTAGCCACATTCAAATCCAGACTCAAAACACATCTTTTTATCTATGCATTTGCTGATTGAGCACTGTGCTATGTCCGAACTGTTTGCACTTTATTTTATACGTATTATCTTTTTATTCTTTAAATTCCTTTTCCTGTTTTTATTTCATTTTTAATGTATTTTATCATCTTGATTCTGACTTTTAAAGCATTTTAAATATTGCGGTAAAATTGTCTGTTTTTACTGTTATTTCTATTCCTTATGTTCTATTTTTATTATTATTCTTTATGTAAAGCACTTTGAATTACCATTGTGTATGAAATGTGCTATACAAATAAAATTGCCTTGCCTTGCCTTGCCTACATACATATTTTTGGGATCAGTGACTGACAGCTAGATTTTGACATAGGAGTTCCCAAATGACCATTAAAGTCTTTAACAATAGCAACTTTCAATTTTGAGCTTTCATTATCAAAAGCTCTTTCTTAACAAGAGCTCTTCTCATATCCCCTATTATTGAACAAATTGCTTATGATTATGCTGTTATTTGGCATTTTTCTTTGTTTCCATATCTCTAAATGATTTGCTTTGCAATGTACACAAGCTCTTTTTAACTGATTTGTGTATAGATCCTATACACAAATCAGAAACAGGAGACAAATTCTTTGATCCTTTTTGAAACGTTTCACCAGTTAGAATTTTTATTTTGTTTATAACTTTAGATGAAATTGATAAATAATATAATAAATTACAAAGTTGTAATTTTATATTTCAATAAATCATGTTTTAATCATATATTGATCTTCCTTTACATCATTAATGTGTTAAAAAAAAGAAATATGCAGGCAAAAACAATGCTTGTCCCCAAAACACTGCTTGTATACAGACAGCTGATCTATTCAAACTCAACTCCGCAAGGCCAGCTTCACCAGCTCTGTTTTGCTTGCAAACAGCATAACTATGGTGGTCCATCAGTTAGACCAGCACTATTCCAGCACTAACCATCATAAACCATCCTGGAGCATTATGGAATTCATGCTGGTTTATGCTGGATTTTTCAGCAGGGTAGTTTACACAATGCTGTTACATTTCATGCAGTGTGAGTAATTAAATTCAAATAAGCTTTATCCCATAAGGACACACACAATATGAACACTTCAATCCTCTGTTTAGCTGCAGTCGAGGTCAGAAACACACACACATTGCACTCAGATGTATTCCAAATGTAAACACAGCGAGCATAAATTATGCATCTCTTTAAAGGTCTTGCTTCTAAAACTTGTTTCTCTGCAGATTTCATCAGCACGCTGGTGTACTGCACGGATACTGCGGGTCGGGAAGACTGCGGCGGTCCATCAGGGACGTGTGCATCATTTATACGGTTTGATAAAGATTGAGTCATGTGAGGGTCCGAGGACTGCTGCATGTGTAAAGGGCAGCCGACGGGATGTTTAGACACCCACACCTCTATCATTTCAATATCCCAATCACAGGAACGGCCCCTGGGAAATCAAAGCACTGAAATGTATTTTTTATAAGAAGCCTTCATACATCACAGCCTCTGAATGTTTCAGGCCCTGCTGGAATATGAACAACAGCTTCTGCATAATCTATCTATCTATCTATCTATCTATCTATCTATCTATCTATCTATCTATCTATCTATCTATCTATCTATCTATCTATCTATCTATCTATCTATCTATCTATCTATCTATCTATCTATCTATCTATCTATCTATCTATCTATCTATCTATCTATCTATCTATCTATCTATCTATCTATCTATCTATCCGTTTGCCTATCTATCTATCTATCTATCTATCTATCTATCTATCTA
>NC_063047.1:16801911-16864411 GCF_018812025.1 Megalobrama amblycephala | reverse complement strand
AAACTAATAAGCCACACTGTGTTCATTTAACATTTAATATGTGTTACATACCAGACAGAAAAAAAAATGATGTAGGTTAATTCAGAAACTACTAGTAAATTTCACAAATAATTAAAAAGAAATGGCAACATATTGAATTAAACATGAAATTTTGAAGTAGAAAGACCTAAAAACAAACCATAATACCACAACTTCGAAAAATATTTTTATTTTATATATCTAAAAAAAATAAATGTAACATTTAAAGAAATTGGTGTTGGATTTACTTTTTGAAACATTTTTATCTCAGAAATCGCTAGTTAACGTGACATTTTTATAATTACATGTACTCGAATTATGTTTGTTTTACTTAAAACTTTGAAAAATAATTTTTACAGTGTATATGCTAAAAAATATTTTGCATTTGAAGAAAGATATTTGAAAAAAATGACAATGCATGTCACTTTAGTGTGTAAATTTTGCAAAAAAGTTATGAACTACATCAATTTATAATGAAACTGTGTATTTTAAGACAAAATCTCAAAAGTTTCTGCTCATCTATGTTTTCATGCAAGTGAAAAAGCTTCAAGTCTGCACCTTATGGTTATGTACTAAATAAGAGTCAAATCACATTAAATATTTCAGTTGCCACTAAATAATAATGTGCATCTGTAATCGTCACCGGTAAGAAAAATGAGTAAAAACCATAAATAAAACAGATGAGGAAACATCTGACAATCCCCTGCGGTATCCTGGACCCTCGCCGTGGCCTCAAGCCAAGCTTCATTTGTTACAGTCAACCAATGAACAATTAAGTGCCTGACGCATTCGTCTGAGTGGATAATCATTTGCGATTGGCTCACTGGGAATCAATGTGGTACATGTTAATGCATAACACACCCATCCACGCTTGAGCCAAAAGCATTGATTAAAACTGATTGTTCATATGTCGCATATGAGCCAGAGAAAAAATTGAATCTTGTTTTCCAGTACAAATATCTAAACATTCTTAAATCAAGATGCAATTACTTGCAAAATGACTTAGGATATTAAGTCTTGTTTTCTGAAAAATTGATCAAAATTAAGTGACTTTATGCTTAAAATAAGAACCAATTACCCCATTTTTTCGTATTTTAAGCATAAAGTCGCTTAATTTTGATACATTTTTCAGGATAAAAATACTTATCCTATGTTATTTTGCTTCTCCACTAAATGCATCTTGATTTAAGAATGTTTTGATATTTGTACTGGAAAAAAAATATGGTAGCAACATTTTAAGTTTTACAGACTGAACTTAAAGAGAATCCCAGCGTGTTGACAAATTGAGTCCGCCCAGGAATGACAGACTGGACAATAGAGAATATGAGGAAAATAATGAACATTCAAGCATGAAAACCAGTTCTAGTAGAGCCCAAAAACAACATCAAGACTTTGTAAAAGGGCATAATAGGTCCCATTAAAACTTTTAAACATCAAACAGCCCTGAAGGAAAAAACAAAACCTCTATTTCGTATCGTGTGCCAGAGATGGTTAAAAGAGACACTAAATGTTAACACCCTATAAATTAAAGAAATACTTCACTATATTATTCTCCCTCGCCACGCTGGCAGCCGCCCAACACAAACCGGGGCAGAGGATATGGAGACGTGGGATAGTTTAATTTCTGTTTGTTCTCGCAGACGGAGATCTCCAGGGCCGGTGGAGCTCCGCTCTGTTTCTGCGCTCGGTTAAACTCACAGCAGTGCAGGATAAAGTGTAAATAAGAAGCACCGCAGCTGCGAGACGATCCCACAGCTCAACACAACACAGCCCTGTACGGCGTCAGGACCCCCGCACAACCGAAAACAAGAGCCAGAGAGGAGGGGAGTTCGTGTCAGAGAAAATAAAGCAAGGACACAGACAGAAAGCAAAATAAACATGCTGTTCTGCTCGTGTCGATTTCTGACTCTCACAAATGCGTTCATAATAACCAACAGTTCAAACACGATGTAAATAAGAGATTTATTGTGCATTGATTACAACGGGTGTTTTGGCAAGAGTCACTGATAAACTCACACTGTGTGATTGACAGCTCCAGCGACTGTAAAGGGAGCGTTCTTTGATCGAATAATAGATGCTAGAGATACAATGTGAACTTAACCCTTTAGTCACTGGCTTGATTTATTGAAGAATAAATAGCAATAAATGATGAACGTCTGACTGTATGTGGATCATTACCTATCAGAAATCACTGATCACAGATCAGGCATTAGAATTAACACTGTTATTTACATTGTGGCATTAATGTCAGGGCCATATCTGTAAAAATCTGCTCCGAAATTACGATTTCGTAGTGAACTGTACCGAACAAACAAATAATGCTCACATAGCTGAAAATAAATAAGCACTTTCCTTTAGGATCCTTTGATAGGTAATGTGATTTTTAGTCCAGTGATGCTGTATCTCTCTTTTCACTAATGCACCAGTGGGCGGGGCCAAAGACACAGTGATGTAGTGGGCGTTGATCTGGTTGATCTGTCTTTCGTCACACTGTTACATCATAATGTGTCTTCCAAACTAAGCTGTTTTTGGACTAATAAGGAAGTTTTGAGTTCTGAAAGTTCTGAAAGAGATTGTTTTTATAGTACAATGACATCTTACATGTTAAAAGATCAAGGAAAATTTGATTTCTCAATTCATGAACCCAATGCAATGCAATCAATGCCTGCTTTAATGCACTCATGAGTCTTTGTTTGTCCTGAGCAGTTAAATTGAGCACTGTTCTTCAGAAAAATCTTTTCCAGCATCTTCTGCATATTTGAACCCTTTCCAACACGACTGTGAGATTTTGAAACTTATCTTTTCACACTGAGCACAACTGAAGGACTCATAGAGAACTATAAGGTGAAGGTGAAAACATTCACTGATGCTCAAGTAGGAAAATGAAGAACTTTTGAACAGAACGTTGTTTACTTTTATCTTATGATGTTTAAAGATCATATTTTTTTCATGTACTGCCCTTCAGAAGCTACATAAAATATTTAAATGTTACTCAGAAGACAAAATAAGTACAGTTAATTAAAAAAAAAAAAAAAACATGCAATTTTTATGATCTCTCTTACTCATATTCTGCAAGAACACTTCCTCTTTTGTCTTATTTTCCAGTAATATCTAAAAATTCATAAATCAATAATAAATTTAATACATTTACTGCAGAAGCAAAATGTCTTGTTTTGTGGGAAAAAAATGATCAAAATGAAGTGAGTTTAGACTTAAAACAAGAACAAATATCTACCAATGTGGTCAGAAAAAGAAACTTATATTTATTTATATAAGTAATGTTTATATATATATATATATATATATATATATATATATATATATATATATATATATATATATATATATATATATATATAGTATAAACAAGATTATTTTTCTAACCCCATTGTTTTAAGCAAAAACTCAATTCATTATCACCTTTTTCAGAAAACAAGACTTCATTTTGCTTCTCCAGTAAATGTATCTTGATTTAAGAACGTTGAGATATTTGTATTAGAAAATGACAAAAATACTGAGGAAGAGCATCATATAATCATAATGTACCTGATTTTGGATAATGATTCCAGTGTTTACCCTGTATTAAAATATCTAATAGCTGAATCCTTGAGAACATGGACAAATAAACACAACAAAAAACACAGGTTCACAAAACTTATGTTTGCAACCACAGAGATGTTCTGACGAATAATATTATATAATGAACATTTGCTCAAAATACAAAAGGTTAGTAACACAAAGACCAAAAAGCTCTGGAACAAACTGTTCAGGCTGACCAATGTTTATTGGCTTTGAGCTGAAAACATTTTCCCTCCAAGAGTGAACAAACAGAGGAATTAAGTTGTGAAGGACATTTGTGTTGAAATATCGGGCTCATTCATTGTAGTCATTTCTAATTACAACTAAGCAAGTGATTTACAGTAATATTCCAATGTTGAATATGTTAACTGTATATTATCACACAGCTCTATATATAATGTTGAATATATTGGCCTATTATGTCCAACTTTATCTGCATACATTCAGTACAGTCGCATCAAGTATATATAAAAAATATTAAAATTTAAATAAAGTTGGATAAGTGTGTATCTGCATGCATACAGTATACCTGGCGATATATTTATTATACAGCAAATCTCAACTGCTTGATTGCTTGTATCTTTAGAGAATGTAATTATATTATTGCCCGGCTGTGATCATAAGGCATGAAGATACAAACATTAACATGTAAATCTGCTTTGAATGCTACAAACTAATTTAACTTGACAAACTGGTTACGTTCACATGCAAAAGAGAAAATTCCCCAAAAATTACATTAAATCACAAGCCAGCAGAATTAAAGTCTGTGACTGTGAGGTGATTTATGAGCGCTTGCACAATATCTTTATACACAGTTTGTTGGCATGCACAAAGTTTATGATTCAGAGATATTGGATGAGAACGGCACATTTAATGGTCAACTCTGAAAAATAAATAAATAATGCCAACAGATCCAAACCTGAACTATGATTAGCTAAACCACAAAAATGAATCTCTGATTAGCCTGTTGGGATGGTTTTATTAGTTTCTGAAGTACGTAGTTCAAAATCAAGCCAACGACAGGCAAAAACATATATTTTGAGCAAGTTATTTATGAAGGAGGACTAATGTTTACTCCAATAAAGCAGTGGTTCTCAACCAGTGGGATTCAAAATAAGACAAAAAGCATTAAAATAAGCTAAAACAACTAGAAATCTAAATATTTCTTATTTTCTCCCTCAACAACTGTTTGTTTTCTTTGAACACCTTTGAAGACTGTTTCCTCCAGCAGTCTTGGGAAATTCTAGATATATGAGAAAGCCTTATTTTATAAGAGTGATTTCTAGACCTGGAAAAGTCATGAAAATTAATAAAATCTTAAAACACCATCAGCATTTTTATAAAGAATAGAAATATATATATATATATATACACACACACTACCGTTCAAAAGTAGTTTTGTCTGCTCACCAAGATTGCATTTATTTAATTAAAAATACAGTAAAAACAGTAATATTGTGAAATATTATTACAATTTAAAATAACTGTTTTCTATTGGAATATAATATAAAATCTAATTTATTTCTGTGTTGGAAAAGCTGAATTTTCAGCATCATTTCTCCAGTCTTCAGTGTCACATGATCCTTCAGAAATCATTCTAATATGCTGATTTGCTGCTCAATAAACATTTCTGATTATTATCAATGTTAAAAACAGTTGTGTACTTTTTTTTTTCAGGATTCCTTGATGAATAGAAAGTTCAAAAGAACAGCATTTATCTGAAATACAAAGCTTTTGTAACATTTTACACTACTGTTCAAAAGTTTGGGGTCAGTAAGAATTTTAATTTTTATTTTTTTGAGAAGAATTTAAAGAAATTAATATTTTTTTTCAGCAAGGATGCATTAAATCAATGAAAAGTGACAGTAAAGACATTTAAAACTTAACAACAGATTATATTTCAAATAAACGCTGTTTGTTTGAACTTTCTATTCATCAAAGAATCCTGAAAAAAAAATATTGTACACAAATATTTTGTACATCTGTGCACAATAAATGTTTCCTGAGCAGCAAATCAGTATATTAAAATGATTTCTTAAGGATCATGTGACACTGAAGACTGGAGTAATGATGCTGAAAATTCAGCTTTGCATCACAGGAATAAGTTACATTTTCAAATATTTTCAAATAGAAAACAGTTATTTTAAATTGTAATAATATTTCACAATATTACTGATTTTACTGTACAAACTTACATATAATATTTATATATATATATATATATATATATATATATATATATATATATATATATATATATATATATATATATATATATATATATATATATAAAATAAATCAAATATATATTAAATATAATAAAAATATATATTAATTATAATAATTTTACAACCCGAATTCCAGAAATGTTGGGATGTTTTTTAAATTTGAATAAAATGAAAACTAAAAGACTTTCAAATCACATGAGCCAATATTTTATTCACAATAGAACGTAGATAACATAACAGATGTTTAAACTGAGAAATTGTACAATTTTATGCACAAAATGAGCTCATTTCAAATTTGATGCTTGCTACATGTCTCAAAATAGTTGGCACGGGGGCAACAAATGGCTGAAAAAGGAAGACATTTTGAAAAGATTCAGCTGGGAGAACATCTAGCAACTAATTAAGTTAATTGATGTCAGGTCTATAACATGATTAGCTATAAAAGGGATGTCTTAGATGGGCAGAGCTGTGAAAGGTACGTAAAAAGACTGCAGAATACTTTAAAAACAATGTTCCACAATGTCAAATTGCAAATCTCATCATCTACAGTGCATAACATCATCAATAGATTCAGAGAAACTGGAGAAATATCTGTGCATAAGGGACAAGGCCGAAGACCTTTATTGGATGCCCTCAGACGACACTGCATCACTCATCGGCATGATTGTGTCACTGACATTACTAAATGGGCCCAGGAATACTTCCAGAAACCACTGTTGGTAAATCCAATCCGCTGTGCCATCTGCAGATGCCAACTAAAGCTCTATCATGCAAAAAGGAAGCCATATGTGAACATGGTCCAGAAGCGCGGTCGTGTCCTGTGGTCCGAGGCTCATTTAAAATGGACTGTTTCAAAGTGGAAAAGTGTTCTGTGGTCAGATGAGTCCAAATTTGACATTCTTGTTGGAAATCACGGACGCCGTGTCCTCCGGGCTAAAGAGGAGGGAGACCTTCCAGCGTGTTATCAGTGTTCAGTTCTAAAGCCAGCATCTCTGATGGTATGGGGGTGCATAAGTGCATACGGTATGGGCAGCTTGCATGTTTTGGAAGGCATTATGAATGCTGAAAGGTATATAAAGGTTTTAGAGCAACATATGCTCCCCTCCAGATGACGTCTATTTCAGGGAGGGCCTTGTGTATTTCAGCAGGACAATGCAAAACCACATACTGCAGCTATTACAACAGCATGGCTTCGTCGTAGAAGAGTCCGGGTGCTGAATTGGCCTGCCTGCAGTCCAGATCTTTCACCTACAGAGAACATTCGGCGCATCATTAAATGAAACACGACCACAAACTCTTCAGTAGCTGGAAACCTATATCAGGCAAGAATGGGACCAAATTCCAACACCAAAACTCCAGAAACTCATAACCTCGATGCTCAGACGTCTTCAAACTGTGTTGAAAAGAAGAGGAGATGCTACACCATGCTAAACATGCCCCCGTCCCAACTATTTTGAGAGCTGTAGCAAGCATCAAATTTGAAATGAGCTCATTTTGTGCATAAAATTGTACAATTTCTCCGTTTAAACATTTGTTATGTTATCTACGTTCTATTGTGAATAAAATATTGGCTCATGTGATTTGAAAGTCTTTTAGTTTTCATTTTATTCAGATTTAAAAAACGTCCCAACATTTCAGGAATTCGGGTTGTATTTACTTTTAATTTACACAAACTAGGAGTATATGAAATATAGATGTGGACAGAAAGGTTGAGAACCACTGCCTGCAATAAAGATATTCTTATATTTTCTATTAATAGTTTAACATGAATAATTCTAAAAATAATAATAAAAAAGTAGCAAAACCCAAAATCTTTTTACTACATTTTTATGCATTTCTTTAGAGAAACAGAAATAATGCTTATTTTGCTATAAGACATTCCCAAATCTACCCGACTGAAAGTGAAAGGTAAAAGGAAAAAGTCTATTTTTGGGTTTGGGGGAAAAAACACAGGTTAGTATCCTGCAGAGCTGTTTCCACTGCCTGGACCATTTACAGCAGACAAATAAAAACAGTGCTGTGTGTTTAGTGACAGTGCAAATGAGGCTGAAATGACAGAGACACACACTCAGCCGTGACCTACTGTCACGACATCTAGAGAGCCAGATGCACAAAACACTGCTTCACACGCAGAAGCTGCACTTACGCTGATTTAACTGTGCTTATGGAAGGAATAACTGTTTACTGACTGAGAGAGAGGGCATGGCATCAGCAGGTATATAAACCTGTTTTTGTGAGATTCAAAACAACACAGAAACACTCTGAATGACTTATAAAGAAATTTTAAAAATCTGTTTTGCCTTACTCCGGTAAGCCTACAGAAATAAGCAGCCTGAATATCAAATATGGTGGTTATTCTCTGGATAAAGTTCACACACACACACACACACACACACACACACACACACACACACACACACACACACACACACACACACACACACACACACACACACACACATGCACTGGACCAGTGGCTGATATATATTAGTTTTACCTTCAGTGAAATATTAGTTTCATATCCGATCGATAAAGAGATTTAGAATTTGATCCTCCAGGAGCTCGTACGTTCACTTTTAGTAATCGGCCTTTGCAGTGACTGGTTAGTATGCACGCGTGCGCTTGCATGGAGCCGTGTTCGGTCACGAGCAGTGCATTCATTAGAGTGAGTGATGATGTGTGTAGCCTGAGGAACAGCAAATGCTGCAAAATTGATAGGGATACATGCAACTTTCCCTCATTTCCTTCGGTTATATAACTCAGTTACTATAGGCTGTGTACCAAAACCCAGTGAGATACTGTCTATAGGCCGCTGTCTTCTAAAGGTGCGGTGACATTTACCGTTGCTCGGTGGAATTTCGTTGGCAAATCGAGTCAGTTCAATGGAGTGCAGCAGTCGGGTTCCAGAAGTAAAAAAGAAATGCCATTCATTTTCTCCATAGGGAAATTGATTTTGAACAACAACTCATGAACTTTTAAAGGGTTAGTTCACCCAAAAATGAAAATAATATAATTTATTACTCACCCTCATGTCGTTCCACACCCATAAGACCTTCATTCGTCTTCAGAACACAAATTAAGATATTTTGATTAAATCTGATGGCTCAGATGGCTCTCTTCAATTTGACATTGAAAATCTCAAGATCCATAAAGGTACTAAAAACATATTTAAATCAGTTCATGTGTGTTTAGTGGTTCTACCTTAAAGCTGCAGTAGGTAACTTTTGTAAAAATGTATTTTTTACATATTTGTTAAATCTGTCATTATGTCCTGACAGTAGAATATGAGACAGATAATCTGTGAAAAAATCAAGATCCTCTGGCTCCTCCCAGTGGTCCTATTGCCATTTGCAGAAATACACCGCTCCCGGTAAGAAACAACCAATCAGAGCCAGGAGGAGTGTCTTAGCAGTGTCAATCAAGCTCGCGTGCGCTGATCACACCCCTCTCATGCAGAGCGCGTACAGGCGTTCAAATTCAAGATTACCGGTGTGCCGCAGCTTTGCTTATGCCGGACAAACAATCCAAACTGCCAATTCCTCGAGTGGCACCTGCTCATAAAATAAAGACGGGTAAACGGAAAAAGACAGATGACGATGATAAAAAAGCCAAAAAGAAAGAATTAGATAGAGCCCGAAATAAAACGAGGGTAAATATCGGAGCGGCTTTTCCAAGGTGGAGGGAGCTACGTGTCCTGAAAGGATTAAAAACCGATGCAGAGTCAGCCACATTTCTGCTTGACAAGTATCCCTGCTTGATTTGTTTCATTTTTTAAGAACTACACAACTAAGATAATTTCAAAACAGGCCTGCCCATCCCCTGCCTGATGCTTGCTCTTCTCCCCGCCCGTTGACTCCTCGAAGTCGCTGTGGGTGTGAATTCCTCGTCGGAGCCCATTGACTCGGTGTCAAAACTCTAGCCGCATAACATACAGATAAAATGTCACGCACTGTGCAAAGCAACTATTGAAACCTACTAATTCACTGGCTTGTCATGTTGCTGAAATAATGTACTAGCAAACCTTATTTAGCATTACATATCGATAGAATAATTACTTGCATACTGTAACGTTAGTTACCGTTATATTATCATACTAGCTCTTTATTACTTATAGAAATAGTGCAACATCATATAGTTACATGCATGTATTGCAAAATACTTAATGTTTTGAGGACCAAGATTGTAGTCAAAGTATGGGCAGGCCATAGTGTAAATCAGGAGCTGTGGAGGGAGGGCTGTAGCGCAGCATAGAGCAAGGGGGAGTGACCTGTGAGTTGTGCTTGTTCAAATTTTCAGGCTAAGTCAACGTTTTCTAAAAACTCCCTACAGCAGCTTTAATATTATAAAGCGACGAGAATACTTTTTGTGCGCCAAAAAAACTTTTTCAAAATTTTTCAACAATATAGTGATGGGCCGATTTCAAAACACTGCTTCGGAGCTTTATGAATCGAATCAGTGATTCAAAGCTCCAAAGTCACGCGATTTCATCAGTTTAGCCTTTTGATAGGAGATCCGAATCACTGATTAAATAACCATTTAGCTTTAATTATGTCATGCACCCATGAAATATGATTTGCTACTTGCTAGTTGGTTGCGGGTGATATTTGTGGGAGGGAAATTCTTCTTTTAGAGAGCATCTGATTGGACAAAAATCTGCTGTATGTAGTGCAGGATGAGTCATCAAAGGTGTAAATCGGATAAAAGCTTGTCAACATTTAGCAGAAAGCTAACACACGTGGACTAAAAGCCAAAAACATGAGCAACATATGTGTGTGTAGATAAACAGCACCTGTCCTCTCTTACTAGAAGTATGGAAATTTGATTTTCAACATAACACTGATGACATAACCCTCTTAACATTTAGTAGCACTCATTAGCGATGATATGCAAGTGCATTTTATGGCGTCCCTGTTAAAAATCTTTCAAATAAAGCATTTGTCTACAGCCATCCATAATAGGTAAATCGAAGGTAAAGAGGATAGCGCTAGCAACTAGAAAGGTCACATATTGACATCATGAAAAAAAATTATATATATATATATATAGAGAGAGAGACCAAAGTCTAATGTGAGCTCTACAAATGCATTCTCAACATGTACAATGTGTTCAGTATGTGAAATATTAGTATTCATAACAGCCTTGAGTCTCTTCAGCTTTTCTGGCCATTTATACATTCAGGTAATCTTCAGATAACGGCTGTGTTTTTCTTCAGAGACGTTTCTAGGGGATTCAGCAGAAACTTGTTTTTCTATTATAGCTTCAGAGCTTTTATCATCAGAGCTGTTGCGCTCTCAGGACTTTATCTCCAATCTTTCTATGAAAAGATGGCAAATTGCAAAGTCAGACACCAAGAGATGCTGGAGACTGTTATTAGCTGTTCAAGGATTCATCGCTGTTTGCAATTCAATTGGAAGAATAATAACCTATAATAAGTAAATTCTGTGACAAATTTAACCACTAGGTTAGTTGTATTTCCTGATAAGTGTATTATAAATTGATCTTCTAGCACATCCTCAGCTTGTAAACTTCCACTGCATTTGTCTTTCATTCACATACCCAGAAGAAATTCACATTATAAGACCCGGCCAGACCGTTAATTAAAATGCCGTACATACGTCCTTCACATATACTACTTAATCTTCCATTCACTTGAATGAACAATATATCCTCAACATATCAGGTTTCTATGCGTTGTTTCCAAGAAAAATCTCTAACATTTGGTTTAAATAATCTCCTTGACTCCATGACCTGAGACATAAAAGACCCCAATTAAGATCATAGATTAAACCTGAACTATAATTTTTCATCAAAAATATGTTTTAGTTGGATTTGCATCCTAAGAATGCAGATTTGTGTTGGCCCAACCTTCAAAAAAACTTGAGGTGTACTGTAAAGCAAATGTACTGTAGTAAACAATTTTTATTTTATACAAAATGCATATTTTACAAAGTAATAGGGCTATAAAATCAATAATCAGTTGATTGTTTCTCCTGTCACTTATTAATACATTTCATCACAATATCACTTCTATCACTTCTATCTCAGACCTTTCCAACAATATCTTTTTCAAGATTAGAAAAAGTTTTGATTATAAAATAGTGCAGTAGGTTTTGCAATTTGAAACATGACACCGCCCACTAGGGGGAGGAGCCTGCTGAAAGGATTTAAGGAGGGACCTATTATGCAAAATTCACTTTTATAAGGTGTTTGAACACAGATGTGTGTCCACAGTAACCAGCCTATAATGGTAAAAATCCCCATAAATCATAAACGGTCTCTGCATATGAGCGGTTCCAGATTTCCCCTCACTCTTACGCAAGAAAATTGGGAAGCCCCGCCCATGACTGCTGATGGAATCTGCCCTATTAGCATAGCTCCTCCCCTGAGTGAGCTGAACACAGTCCACCATTTTTTCTCCTCACCAGAGCATTTAACAGCAGTGTTCAAGTAAAAAATTTATTCTTATTAAAGCTACTAGTTATTCAGTCAAGAGCAGTGAGTGATTTTCTGTTTTCCTTTTATTGTTTGGTTCATATTAACAGCAGTAGGAACCATATATTACATTAATACACAGATCTAATATACTCATGAGATTTCTTTCTCTGCTGTTTACATTCACAGACCGACTGTATTTCTTAACTTTGTGTATTTGACAGTTTAAACGCAATAAGACGTGTAAGTTTAATACTCACAGGATGCGCCATCTGACAACCAGCTTTCTTTGCTTCACTTAACAGTTTTATCAGAAATTTAAACTGTTTAAATACATGCAAATAATTAACTTTCATGATGATGAAGAACTGCAATGTCACATGAGCATGATCGTGATAGAAATGATAATCAAAAACAAACAGATGCTAGTTTTTGGCAGAGCATCTGATGCACAAGCTGTACAAGCTCCGCCCTCTTCTGAAAGGTTGGGCGGGGAGCAGCAGCTCATTTGCATTTAAAGATACGTGTGCATGTTTTTCCTTCCACTGAAAATTCGGCATTTACCACATGGTATAGTAAAAAATCCATGGGGTATTTTGAGCTGAAACTTCACAGACACATTCAGGGGACACCAGAGACTTATATTACATCTTGTAAAAAGGGGCATTATACTAGCATTTGACCAATTTCAAAACGGTTTTCACAGGATGAATTTTAAACTTTCAAATGATATATAAAATTAGTTTAGGTTTAGTATAGGATATTTTCTGTTTTAACATGTAATGGCAAAGGGCCCTGCTGTGGACCAGTGACACTTAACAGGTTAAATTAACATTAACTAAGATTAATACATGCTTAAGAATTTTTTATTGTTAATTCATAACTAAGGTTCCATCTATTAACCTTATTAAACCCCAGTGAAGGTGAAATGGAAAACAATGGCTATCAAGCACCAGAAAAGGCACTTTAAAAGTACAGTTCATGTTACAGAAAGCCTTTAAATGATTTACTGCCCTCAAATGTCCTTCATGTTTCTGCATGGACTGACGCTGCTGTGTACCTATTTAACTCATTTTTTACACACCCAACTATTACTGCAGTATCAGCCAAGCATATCTATGACACCTGGAGAGCGCTATCCGCTAGCATTCCCATTCATCTCAATGGCAGTCAGTGTGTGTTTGTGTTGCTTTCTGTGAGTCAATGCGCCTATAAAAGCATCTGAAATGTCATCTCCACAGTCACCAGATAATTAGCGTTCAGTCTGCCACACCGACCCTAGCATGAGGCGCTACCTGTGAATTTACCTCATGATCTGCTGTTTGGCATGGAATACTAGCCTATTGCTTATTTAATACTGCACAACTTAGTGAAAAATAGCATGTGACGGGTCTGTAACCACCATAGACATATAATAAAAATAATAAGAAATGGTTTAAAAAGTTTTAAAAGTTAAATTTTTAGGCTACTCTGCCTCAGCGGTCTAACGGTGCTCGTCAATGTCAAAATGATCGAGACGGCCAATCAAATCGAAGAAGGCGGGGCTTATTTTTCACAGAAGTGTGAATTCCAATGCAACGCTTTCATTTTAGCAGCGAAAGAGTGCCTTAGAAGATGCATGGTATATAGCTAAACATTTAAAATTTCACAACTGTACCGACAGTAATATCCAGTGATGCAAACTACCCAACTTTATCAAATTTCAACATTTTGAATTGAAAATACGCAATCATTTACATGAATCATGTAAGTCATCACTAAATGTGACAACAAACTTTTGTGTTAGACATGAATAAGAGCTGCATGACTCTGTTTAATTTTTTTTCAAACAGATATT
Organism: Megalobrama amblycephala; assembly: GCF_018812025.1. Classification (NCBI taxonomy): domain Eukaryota; kingdom Metazoa; phylum Chordata; class Actinopteri; order Cypriniformes; family Xenocyprididae; genus Megalobrama; species Megalobrama amblycephala. Next base: position 16,850,317 of record NC_063047.1, on the reverse strand, counting down.
TACGATTCTCCCACGATTCTGAACAGACAACTGAACAAAAAAACATGTAATTTACTAGAGATTCTGATAAAATGCTAATTGCTGCATGTACGGAGCCCCGCACAAGACATACAGGAAAACAAATAGTAGGCTAAATCATGCACACAATTAATTAATTTGTTCCCTCGATTTGCTAAATCATGCACTCGATTTAGCAAATCAAGGGAATTAATTAGTAAAACTTGCGCACAATTTAGTAAATATGGGGAGCGAATTAGTAAAACTTGTGCACAATTTAGTAAATATGGGGAGCGAATTAGTAAAACTTGTGCACAATTTAGCAAATCTAGGAAACGAAATAGTAAAACGTGCGCTTAATTTAGTAAATCGAGGGAACGAATTAGTAAATCATGCGCGCAATTTACTTTTTTCCCTTGCATGTCATGTGTGAGCCTCCATAGAAATGTTTAATTTGAATGGATAATTTTTTTTTTTAAAGTTTTTGAATGAATGAATGAATGATTCAATGACTCACTCATAAATAGGCCTACTTCATTATGGGATGAATCAGTGTTTTTGAACTAATCTCTTAAATGAATGATTCAATGACAAATACATTTTTTAACAGTCGCTTGTAATCGATATAATCAGTACAATCTGTATTTGAAGAGTAGAGAGGCTAATCGTTGTCATTTAGGAATGAGATCGCGTGGGTGTTTGAATTGAGATTGCGATCTTTTAACGATTATTCGTGCAGCTCTAGAGAGAATGTTTCTTTTACTTTATTCCTTTAAATCCATTGTAATACTTTAATTATTTAATTCTTTTACATAAAAAGACCAACTTTGATCCCCCCAATGCTCAAGATAAGGTTACGGCCTTTGCATGTGAAAGAATGCATTATACAACAACAAATATTCCGAACCTTAACCTGCTGAAACCAACTTCTCAAACCAGGCAAAGCTAGTTTGCTGGGTTTTGGGTACTGGGAGAGTCAGACTGAGACCATTTAAATCAGGTTTTTATTTTTCAGCAGGGCATTATGCTGCTTTGTTGTCAAATAATCATACTATGTGTTTCATTCAATGCAGAAACTGCAACATATAAAAAAACGTATACAAAATAACATGCATGCTTATTTATTTCACTGAATCAGTTCTGTCCCTACACACTAAAACATTATTATGTGGGGTTTTGTTGACTGTATAATGAAATAGTTGGTCAGTTTTCAGTGTTTATAATTGAAAACCACTCAGTAAATCTATAAGCTTTTCTTGCCATTTCAATATTTTGAATTAAAGGCAAATATTCTGCTTTCAATGGCTTTTAATACACTGGAGAATGTTTAATACTTAATTAAAACAAACTATTTTTTAATAACACTCAATGTGGTCCATTCTCTCATTTGCATTACGCAAGCCAGGAAATTAAAAAGACATATTTGGATTTTAATATCTGTATATTTAATAACACAAGGCATGCTGGGATGCCCTGAGTTATGTTTGTGCCGTACAGACCCCGTCTGTTGATGCAGACTTTCAAACCACTTATTCGGCGAGATTTACATAGCGCTGCAGATAATAAACATTTGTGCATGACTGCAGGACAAAACAACAAAATCTTCATTTACCAGATTCCTCAGAGACACAATGGCCTGCAGATAAAGCTTCATATAATTCTCTCAACCTATTGTGAAAATATTATGGTGAATAAAATTAGATCGATTTGCTCCAAAAATGCAATTTGAATTTGAATATGCACCATGTAAAGCTAAGACTCTGTTCCAAAACCGAGTGAATTGCCTTGCTGTCTACGACATACACTAGTGTTCAAAAGTTAGGGGTCTGTTTTTTTTTTTTTTTTTTTTTTTTTTAAAGAAATCAATACTTTTATTCAGCAAGGATGCATTGAATTGATCAAAAGTGACAGTAAAGACATGATTTAAAAAAAAAAAAAAAAAAAATGCTGCTTTTCATTCATTAAAGAATTCTGAAAAAAATATCACAGTATCACAACATTCTGAAGGATCATGTGACACTGAGGACTGGATGCTGAAAATTCAGCTTTGATCACAGGAATAAATTACAGTTGAATATATATTCACATAGAAAACTATTATTTTGAATTGTAATAATATTTCAGAATTTTTACAGTTTTTACTGTTTTTTTGATCAAATAAATGCAGCTTTGTTGAGCGCAAGAGACTAGCTCCATTTTAAGACAGCATCCTTAAAAGTGACTGATTTGAAATACTCTAAATAGGCAGTAACATAAACAGCACCCCTCTTTGATTTTAGTAGAGTTTGGTATTAGCATGTAAACTCTAATAAGCATAATAATACAGCAAAGAACATTCCGAAATAACATTTATGTAACACTTTTCGGAACTGTGTCAGTCTGAAAGTGTCACACAACGTGGATAAGCTAAATATCTCAACTGTGTGGATGTGAGAGCTGGGTTGACAATATCGATTTCTTGTTTTTAATCTTCATTTTGATGAACGAGATGCTGATTTTATCACTATGTAAACCCCAATGCTCAAAATACTTAATTGGTTTGAGTAGGACAAACTTAAATTAAAGACAAACTTAAATTAAATTTGTTCAGTAAAATGAACTGTTATGAGTATTTAGAACTTTTTGAGTTCACAGCACTGACATATTTCAAGTAAACTGAGCTGTTTCATTGTTTTGAGTTGTATGAACTCATTTCTTTTAATTTAGACTAACTTGATTTTAACTGAAACTGGACTGCATTTGTTATTTATCAGCATGCTTTGACCATGGCACTCAAAAGGGAGAGTAAATGCTAAAATTAAGTGTTATATAATGTTTTTTTTTTTTTTTTGTGCAAGATTAATGTTAAGGGAGATTTAGTAGTGATTAATGTTTTGTCATGCTAATATAGAAGAGTTTCTGTTAATGTGGATTTGAGAGTTTTCATCATGGTGAAGTGGCGCATACTTCTTGGTTTGAGAGCAGGTAAGTTACATGTTTTAAGTTGCTGTACTCATTCAGCAAGTGCTAAACCATGCTATTATTAACATGTTAGCAAATTAGCAAGTTGGCATGTTCTGAATTAGTGTGTTACAGCTAGCAAAATATTTACATTGAGATAACCTGATCATGTTAAGTTAAATTAGTGTACTCAAATATTTCAAGTTAAGAACAATAAAAATGTATGAGTACAAAATAAAAATCTTAAATGTTGAGTTTAACTTTTTTGAGTTCTGACAACTTATTAGGGTTTACATCATTTGATTTGCAAGCACTAAAAGTGAAAAAAAGTTCTTTTATGATAATTGCTGAATGAGTTAGCAAACTCAGTGCTTCAAGTTAGAAGCAATTAACATGCAAGAGTACTACAAACTCAACTCGATGCATACTTAAAATTGGGAACATCATACTCAAAAAAGTTAGCCCAACTTATTCAGGTTTACAGTGTACTTTTCGGCACTAAAATACATTTCTAATCAGCTTTTTTTTTTTTTACTTTGTCTCTCACCGAGTTGTCACCACGCATTATGAGATCATCTCCTACATGAAAGATGCATGGGATGTTGTCTTATATTTAGGCCAGAATATGACATCTTAAAAGGCAGAATAATCATGCATATGATGCCTTAAAATTTTCACTTGGCTTTGGAACAGAGCTTAAATCTGAGACTGGCCATTGAAAGGCACTAAAAACCCGGATGTTTCATTTTACGAAGAATACAGACTTTCTATAACGGCGTGCTGTTGCATCTTTCTAGTCCTCTAAGTCTAAAGACTCTGGGCTCTGAGGAAATCTCCTCCGGTAGGGACAGGGCAGGGTTATCATACCACTGCTCGGCTTGTTTCTTTGATTCTGGCTTGATGTTTATTGTGTCTGGAGACACTACGACCACATCTGGGTCATTCAGTCGAGCCGGGCTGCAGCACAACGCCGTGGTTTTGGTAATGAGTTTGTCAAGCGGTTTGAGAGAGTGCATCCACTGCGGGAGAAAGTCCCAGCTGCGCAGCGTCTTGGGCAGGTGTGTGGGACTGCGGGACTGCAGCAGGTTGACCAGGAGGACGAAGGCGGTGAGCGCTGCGAACGGCGCACCCACGCCGACCATGGCCTGCCATCCGGCCAGAGAGATGCCGAACACGAGGCAGGGCAGCAGCAGGAAACAGACCAGCAGGTAGAGCACGGCAAACCAGCGGTACTTGGCTGTGCGTTCACCCAGCGCAGTCGCCATCCGGATGGGCAGACGAGTGAACGGGACTGGATACCACAGTAAAATCCCAAAGATGTTGAAGTAAAAATGGCACAAGGCAATCTGGAGGGAAGATGAGAGTATAGATGCAGATTTACATGCACATAAATAATCAACAATTGTGTGATATAGATTGCATCTTAAAAAGTGTGAGATATAAACTTGCAATTTAGTTTTTTTTCTTCTCAGAATAGTGAGATTTAATTGCGAGTTATAAAGTCAGAATTGTGAGATATAAACTCGGTCAGTCTTTTTTGCCTCACAATTGGACATTATAACATGCAATTGTGAGTTTATATCTCAGAATTGTGAGATAAAAAGACACAATTACCTTTTTTATTTTTTATTTCATGGCAGAAACAAGCTTCCATAGAAAATCTCTCTTTAAAACGATGCACAGTTTTAGCTATTCTTGGCACAATTTATTCATGTCCGTAATACAAATGATGCAGAATCCATTAAGCTCTGAATGTAATACTTCTGTTTAGGGATTTAAACAAACAAAATGGTTTGGGATGCCTAAGCACGCACCACTAATATGCATAAATAAATGCATAATAAGTGCTATACATCCAGGAGATGCATTTTATTCATCATCCAGTTGGAAAAGCAAGCAGACTTTCACCCTGAATTTTTGATAAGGTGCAATGATTTTAGAAAATTGAAATTTCCAGTGAGTGCTCTGTGAAGGCTGTGATCTCTCTCTGCCGTACCTGGCACGCAGCGGGGAGCTTCTCTCTGGGGCTGGCGAGAGCGGCGAGGATGGCCGTGGTGGTCGTGCCAATGTTGGAGCCCAAGGTCAAAGGATACGCCCTATTGAGACTGATCACGCCAATGCCTGCGGACATACAGGGATTAAGCATTGAGCAGCAGCTCATTTGCATTTAAAGGGACACACACAAAAACGGTGTGTTTTTGCACACACCCAAATAGGGGCAAATTTGACAAGCTATAATAAATGATCTGTGGGGGATTTTGAGTTGAAACTTCACAGACACATTCTGGGACACCAGAGACTTTATTACATCTTGTGAAAAGGGCATTATAGGTCCTCTTTAACATTAGCTAACATGAACAAACAATAAACAGTTGGATTTGTATTAATTAACATTAACGATTAATAAATACTGTAACAAATATATTGCTCATTGATAGTTCATGTTAGTTAATACATTAACTAATGTTAATAAGATTAATAAATGCTTAAAAATATATAGTGTTCATTGTTAGTTAATGCATTTATTAATGTTAACAAAAGGGACCTTATTGTAAAGTCTCTTCTGTTCATCAAGGCTGTTTTTATTTGATCAAAAATACAGTAAAAAAAGTGAAATAATTTTACAATTTAAAATAGCTGTTTTCTATGTGAATATATAGTAAAGTGTAATTTATTCCTGTGATCAAAGCTGTATTTTCAGCATCATTACTCCAGTTTTCAGCGTCACATGATCCTTCTAATATACTGATTTGCTGCTCAAGAAACATTTCTGATTATCATCAATGTTGAAAACAGGTGTGCTGCTTCAGATTTATGTGGAAACTGATACATTTTATTTTTCAGGATTCTTTGATATCATCATATAATTTCTATAAACTCAAAATGAATCAGGAAAAACGTCAAAAAACCAAACAAACTACATGTAAATGTCCTCCTCATAATGAATTCAAACGACCTGTGAGATCATGGGGCTCCTGTCCTTTTGTCAGCGCTGATGATCTTTTAACCCTCTTTTTACTATTAATAATAAGTCCAGTGACACTTCAGCTCTTCAGGGGCTTTAATAAATGATGAACTCCATGGAAACGGCCATCTCAAAGAGACAGAGGGATCCCCATTGGCTGAAAAGTTAACAATTACCATAATCACGCAGCAGTCCATGAATCATTGTGGAATAATGGTGTAAATTAATGAAGAAATAGTTGAAAGGGAAAGCACCATGAGTTTGCCTGACCTGACAGAGCTGAAGTCACAGTTAATATTTATTACAGCCAATGAAGTTCATCCTCACCTTTGCTCTACATTTGTACGTTTGAACAAAAATTAAAGTTTAATGAAAACTGCTGATTATTTGATCATTAATTTATAGCTGAATCATCAGTGGTCTATAGTTTACTTTAAAAATGCAATAAAATCTGCTGGATTTTCTTTTCTTCACTGTTTGCATGCCCTTACATTTCTGGCCTGTGAATCTATAAAATGTATTTGTGGACTGGGATGGATGCATTATTAATGTGTTTTCAGTAATCTGGTGCTGCTGCCTGCTGGTGGTCTCGATCATGTATTGTGAACACTCTTCTTGAGAGACTCACCTATGAGAGGAGTCATGGCAGAGGTGAAGACGGAGCTGCTCTGGATGATGAAGGTCATTCCTGCTCCCATCAGCATGGCCAGATATCCTGACAGCCAGCCCAGAGGATACGGGAAATCTGTGGAGGGGAAATCAGGAAATACGGACGTTAAAAATAGACACAAACGAGACAACTGTTGACGTACTGTAAGAGTTTAAAGCTGTGTGCACATGGGAAACAAGTCACTAATGAAATCTCTTTATTAATTTTTTACTGAATTTGTTAATTGATGAATTTTGCAACATTGACAGTGTTATTGGGCTGATTAATGACGCGTTTGTGTTCTGTAGAGCTGCTTATAGCTGAACTGAACTCATAACTCATACGGAACTCTTTTTTTTATTTTCAGTTTTCATGTGAATTTTAGTTACATTTTTAGTTATTTTATTAGTTTTTTTGTTTGTTTTAAATATTGCTTTACAGATTTAATTTATTGTATTATAGTTTTATTAATATTTTAAATGAGGTTCTGCATTTTTTTAATTTTAGTTACATTTTTAGTACTTTTATGTGCTGTTTTATTTTTTATTTTTATAGTTGTGTTCATATTTTAAATTAGCTTTTACTTATATATTTTTAGCTTTGATTTCTATGTTTTAGTTTAATATTTAGTGATTTTGTCATGTGCTTTCATCATTTTATTAGTTTTTTGTTTGTTTTAAATATTGCTATATAGGTTTATTTATTTTTATTTCAGTTTTAGTTTTTATTTATTTTAACATATTTTTATTAATATTTTAAATGAGCTTTAATTTCTATATTTTTAGTTTTCATATTAATTTTAGTTAATAGTAATTTCATTATGTGCACCTGTGATTTTATTATTATTTTTAAATATAGCTATATCGTTTTTAAAAAAATAGTTTTTATTTTTTATTTTATTATAGTTTTTTATAAAATTTTAAATTATCTTTATCTTTCTATATTTTTCATTTTCATTTAAATTTTAGTATTTTCATTATGTGCATTTGTAATTTTTTTTTATATTGCTATATAGGTTTAATTTATTTTATATTCCAGTTTTAGTTTTCATTTTTAGTTAGTTTTAGTTTTAATTTATTTCCAGTTAATAATTTTAGTGCTTCAACTTAAACTTATTTCAGTTTATTGCCAATGCAACATTTCGATTTTTAAATGTTTATATTTTTAACTAACATTTATATTTTATTTTATTTCAAATAACAGAAATGTTTTTAATAGTTTTAGTTAAAGATAATTAATGGACTATTGTCTTTACAGCAGAATTTGAATGCGTCTCATATTGAAGAGCATCGATTATGTGAAGCTGCTTTGAATCAATATTGTTTTAAAGCATTATATAAATAAAGGTGGCTTGAATTTATTAAATGCATGTTACATACAACAACTACAAACAGCTTTGTGTGTGTTCGTTTGTGTAAATCCCCAACACTAACAGTAAATACTACAGTAACACTTCTCTCCTCCACTCACCCGTGTTGATGACCCCTTCAACGACCTTTGCCACTTGACCTTTGAGGAGTGAGTTGAGCACTTTGACGAGCAGCAGCAGACAGGAGCACAGCACCATCAGAGAGCCGGCTAACAGAACCAGCCCCACCGCCAGGTCCGACAGACCCGAATCCACAAACAGATGCCGGCCTGAACAGATGACGTCATTAGCCATGATCAATATTTCAGTCGTATCTGACTCAAATAGTTAATGAATGACAATATGGTTTTTATTCATTTTTATTTTGGTTTTATTTAGTACATCAAGAGGTTTTTTTTTCAGTTAATGTTTATTTTATTTCAAGTAACAAAATTATTTTTTGTGGTTTTATAGCAATCAGGACATGCAAACGTAAAGATAACAGTAACTGGCTGAATGACTGAAAAACAAATATTAACAACTGCTTAAGTTTATAAGAAATTAAAAGGGAAGTGTATATTTTTCTTTGTAAAAATAAATAAATAGAAAGTAGATAAATAAAAATCCTAAGTATAAATAATTAAATAAATCTTAAAATAAATAAAAAGTAAATGACCAGAAAGTAAATAATTAAAAATATAAACAAATAAATAGAAAGTAAATAAATAAAAAACAAACATATAAATAAAAAATATTAATAATTAAAGTAAATGAATAGAAAGTTAACTAAAAATTAAAATATAAATAAATAAATAGAATGCAAGAAAAAATATAAATGTAAATGAATAAAAACTAAAAATACATAGAAAGTAAATAAATAAACAAACAGCAAATAAATAGAAAATATCAAAAAAATAAATACATAAAATACAAATAAATCAAAACTAAATAAAGAAAGTGAACAGATTAATAAATAAAGGAAATGAATAGAACAAATAAAAATATAAATAAATTGAAAGTAAATAAAGAAAAATAAATAAATAAAAACTAAAAAGTAAATTAATAGAAAGTAAATAAAAGTATATAAATAAAATATAGAAAGTAAATAATAAAAAAATAAAAATAAATAAATAACAATAAAAAATAGAAAGAAAAATAAATAAAAATAAATCAACAGAAAATATAAAAACAAACATATACATAAATAAAACCTATTAAAAAATAAAGCAAATGAATAAAAAAATGAAATATATACAAAAACAAATACATGGAAAGTAAATAAATAAATAACTAGAATAAAAAAATAAAAATAAAGTAGGCTAAATGAATAGAAAGTATATAAAAATAAATAAATAACAAGTAAATAAATAAAAATCAAAAATATAAATAAATACAAGTAAAAAATAAATAAATAGAAGGTAAATAAATAAAAACTAAAATAAAGTAAACGGATGAAAAGTAAATAAATAAAATTGTACACAAACACACACACACACATTAATCCTGGATAGAAGAAATAAGACAAACTCATTTCACTTAAATGACTCTAAGATTGCACTCACATTTCTCTGCGTTGATCGGCTTGCTGATATTCTGTATGATCCAGGTGAGATTACTGTCCTTCCCACAATGCAGTTCAGCGGAGCAGTTCTGGGCGGCAGCTGCTGTCACATTCACTGAAGACTGAAGAGAGAGAAACAGCAGAACTTGTCTAAAAACTACTGCACAACAGAAGAAGAGCAAGTATTACAGTCTGCCGGAGACGATCACAGATCAGTGAACGCTGACATGACAGTGCGTGATGATGATGAGCGTCAATGACTGACAGACTGTGTTTGTCTCAATGCTCTTTAAACGCCTATCCAAACACAACCCGACCAGGAAAAGTTCACTTTACACACGAAGGCTTGTACTGACTACGAAAGTGAGTTAGTGTGAATCCATGAGGGAGAAACTCACAGAATCTGTCAGGAACACGTCCAGGTCTCATTTCTACAGAAGCTTCTTTACACAATGGAATAAAAATTGCGAAAGTAATTGCGACTTTTATCTTGCAATTGTGATTTAATATCTTGAACTCAGACTTATGAGATTGCGATAATCTCATAATTCTGAGGGGAAAAAAGTAAGAATTGTGAGATATAAACTCGCAATTGTGGGAAATCGTGCAATAAAAAAATCTGAAATACTTATTTTATTTTTTATTCTGCGGCAGAAACAAGCTTCCATACATGTCAAAGATATAAGAAAGTATTTTTTAAGAAAAAAAGCTTATTTTTGTTCATTTTGATATTATTTTCAGTTAAACACAATCATTCTATATTCTCATTTAAGTGGGAAAAAAATATTTATCAAACACAAAATAGCAAATGCTCTATTCCAATAATTGAGAATATTTAAAATAAAATAAAATAAAATAAAATAAAATAAAATAAAATAAAATAAAATAAAATAAAATAAAATAAAATAAAATAAAATAAAATAAAATAAAATAAAATAAAATAAAAAACAACATGAAAATTTGCATGCAATTTAAATAAAAAAATAAATTTAAATACATTTTCACATGAAAGAAAATTATACAAATCTATAATTTGTAAACATTTATTTTGTCTCCTTAATTTTATGTGTATGTATGTGTGTGTATGTATATATATATAAACTGATTGCATAAAATTAATAAAGCAAAATTTCATCATCTTTTCCATAGAGAAGAAAAATAAACTTTAGGTTAATGTGAAAGTGTGGAAGAGGATTAGGGCCAAGCAATAAAAAAATAATAAAACCATCTCGAGATTAAAGTTGTTAAATTTCGAGAAAAAACTCGTTAAATTTCGAGAAAAAAGTTGAGATAAAATGTTGAGAATAAAGTCATTAAATTACAAGAAAAAAGTCGTTAAATTACGAGAACAAATTCGTTAAATTATGAGAAAAATGTCGTTAAATTTCGAGAAAATTCGAGATAAAATGTTGAGATAAACTCGTTAAATTACGAGAAAAAAACTTGTTAAATTTCGAGAAAAAAGTTGAGATAAAATGTTGAGAATAAAGTCATTAAATTATGAAAATATTTATCATAATTTAATGACTTTATTCTCATAATTTAATGACTTTATTCTCAACATTTTATCTTGAATTTCTTCTTGAAATTTAACTACATTTTTCTCATAATTTTACGATTTTTTTCTCGTAATTTAACAACTTTTTTCTCGTAATTTAATGACTTTATTCTCAACATTTTATCTTGACTTTTTTCTCGTAATTTAACAACTTTAATCTCGAGATGGTTTTATTTTTTTATTATTGCTTGGCCCTAATCCTCTTCTGTATGTGTCAGTAAATTCTTGATATGTGTGTGATTATGAGCATGAACAATGTTTGTGTCAGGAGAAAGTTACCACAAATACGCTGGACTTGCACCAGACTTTCACGAGGCTGTGATTCCTCATGGACTCATCGCCCAGGGCGATGCCCGTTATCACCGATTTATCCAGCTAGAAGGGCGAGACGCCACAGTCAGCATGAGACTCTGTGTGCCGCTGTGAGCACTGACAGAAAATACAGCCTGACAGAATATCCTGCATATCTCAACACCGGAGGAAACATGAGTCTGGACACACTGACACACATCTGCACACAGACAGCCACAGATTTAACAGGGATATGCAGGACACAGGATTTTATTTGAAGGAAATAAAGGAAAAAAACAACTAGACTTCATTGTAAAGTAATACATTTGAACTTGTGGTGAAGTCAAGCAGTCTGTGAGGGACAGATCATTAACGGCGGGTCCTTGTGGTAATTACAGTATGGCGTGCAGGAAATCCAAACAACCTCGAATTTGGCTTATCATTTAAAACATGTAAGTAGTAGCAACTTTACATGGCCGCTCACCAACATAAATGTGTGCTATTATTAGGTACATATCTAAGAGTTTGTGAAGCTAAAGTATAGTGCGCTTACTGCAAGACATGGAGGCGCCGGCGCGATCACCGGAGTTTATTTTTTATAACAGCAGGAACAAGAGTAATACATCATTCGAAACTGTAAAGGGTCTAAACTCACAATAACAAGTAAATGTTGTACTTTTGAAACATAAAGATAACAACTGAAACTCAGCGTATACTTGCCTCACAGACACGAGAAATACATTTATCCAAATCTTGAAATGTCGACTTTTAAACGAGCCAGTTCAAATCGAACACAAATACTATTGACTTATGTATGAAAGTTGCATTTATCTCTAAAGGTGTGTTCACTATACTGCGGAGATGCAAGTCAGCAACTTCATCTCTGACTCAAAAAACACTAGTTTATTAAAGGGTTAGTTCACCCAAAAATGAAAATAATGTCATTAATTACTCACCCTCATGTCGTTTCACACCCGTAAGACCTTTGTTCATCTTCAGAACACAAATTAAGATATTTTTGATGAAATCCGACGGCTCAGTGCATTGCCAGCAAGATAATTTCCTTTTTCAATGCCCATAAAGCTACTAAAGACATATTTAAAACAGTTCATGTGACTTCAACCTTAATATTATAAAGCGACGAGAATACTTTTTGTGTGCCAAAAATAACAAAATAGTGACTTTATTCCACAATATCTAGTGATGGGCGATTTCAAAACACTGCTTCATGAAGCGTTACGGATCATTTGTTTCGAATCAGTGGTTCAGAGCGTCAAAATCCCATGATTTCAGTAAACGAGGCGAAAGTGTTTTGAAACTTCAATAGTTCACGTGACTCTGGCAGTTTGATTCACGCTCCGAACCACTGATTCGAAACTAAAGCTTCAATGCTTCATGAACCAGTGTTTTGAAATTGCCAATCACTAGATTTTGTTGAATAAAGTCACTATTTTGTTATTTTTGGTGCACAAAAAATATTCTCGTCACTTTATAATATTAAGATTGAAACGCTGTACTCACATGAACTGTTTTAAATGTTTTTAATAGCTTTCTGGGCATTGAAAAAGGGAGTGTTATTGCTGGTGATGCAGGCCTCACTGAGCCATCAGATTTTATCAAAAATATCTTAATTTGTGTTACGGGTGTAGAACGACATTAGGGTGAGTAATTAATGACAAAATTTTTGGATGAACTAACCCTTTAATAAATAATTAAAATGTCTCCTTGCTATTTTTTCCGGACACATTCATTATCGTTACTTTGCGGCAAGCCTTATGTGTGCGCTTGAGCGTAGAATAGGCTATATTTAGCCTATATATATATATTAAACGCTCATTATGGTTCAGTATTCTCCTCAGTATATATTTAAGTAATTAAATTAATACAAAGTGCAATTAGTTGACTAATGGCATTAATGAACGACTAATAGTCGACTAGAAAAATCTTTCTCACACTGGACTAATAATTTTGTTTCATACAGAAGAGGATTAGGGCCAAGCAATAATAAAAAAATAAAACCATCTCGAGATTAAAGTTCTTAAATTTCGAGAAAAAAATCGTTAAATTTCGAGAAAAAAGTTGAGATAAAATGTTGAGAATAAAGTCATTAAATTACGAGAAAAAAGTTGTTAAATTACGAGAACAAATTCGTTAAATTATGAGAAAAATGACGTTAAATTTAGAGAAAAAAATCATTAAATTTCGAGAAAAAAGTCGAAATGAAATGTTGAGAATAAAGTCATTAAATTACAAGAAAAAAGTCATTAAATTACGAGAACAAATTCATTAAATTATGAGAAAAATGTCGTTAAATTTCGAGAAAAAAGTCGAGATAAAATGTTGAGAATAAAGTCATTAAATTACGAGAAAAAAGTCATTAAAGTACGAGAACAAATTCGTTAAATTATGAGAAAAATGTCGTTAAATTTCGAGAAAACATCATTAAATTTAGAGAAAAAAGTCGAAATAAAATGTTGAGAATAAACTCATTAAATTACAAGAAAAAAGTCGTTAAATTACGAGAACAAATTCGTTAAATTATGAGAAAAATGTTGTTAAATTTCGAGAAAAAAGTCGAGATAAAATGTTGAGAATAAAGTCATTAAATTACAAGAAAAAAGTAATTAAATTACGAGAACAAATTCGTTAAATTATGAGAAAAATGTTGTTAAATTTCGAGAAAAAAGTCAAGATAAAATGTTGAGAATAAAGTCATTAAATTACAAGAAAAAAGTCATTAAATTACGAGAACAAATTCGTTAAATTATGAGAAAAATGTCATTAAATTACGAAAAAAAATCGTTAAATTTCGAGGAAAAAAGTCTAAATAAAATGCTGAGAATAAAGTCATTAAATTACAAGAAAAAAGTCGTTAAATTACGAGAACAAATTCGTTAAATTATGAGAAAAAATTCGTTAAATTTCGAGAAAAAAGTCAAGATAAAATGTTGAAAATAAAGTCATTAAATTACGAGAAAAACTCATTAAATTACGAGAACAAATTCGTTAAATTATGAGAAAAATGTCATTAAATTACGAAAAAAAATCGTTAAATTTCGAGAAAAAAAGTCAAAATAAAATGTTGAGAATAAAGTCATTAAATTACGAGAACAAATTCGTTAAATTATGAGAAAAATTTCGTTAAATTTCGAGAAAAAAGTCAAGATAAAATGTTGAGAATAAAGTCATTAAATTACGAGAAAAAAGTCATTAAATTACGAGAACAAATTCGTTAAATTATGAGAAAAATGTCATTAAATTACGAAAAAAAAGTCGTTAAATTTCGAGAAAAAAAGTCTAAATAAAATGTTGAGAATAAAGTCATTAAATTACAAGAAAAAAGTCGTTAAATTACGAGAACAAATTCATTAAATTATGAGAAAAATGTTGTTAAATTTCGAGAAAAAAGTCGAGATAAAATGTTGAAAATAAAGTCATTAAATTACGAGAAAAAAGTCATTAAATTACGAGAACAAATTCGTTAAATTATGAGAAAAATGTCATTAAATTACGAGAAAAAATCGTTAAATTTCGAGAAAAAAAGTCTAAATAAAATGTTGAGAATAAAGTCATTAAATTACAAGAAAAAAGTCGTTAAATTACGAGAACAAATTCGTTAAATTATGAGAAAAAATTCGTTAAATTTCGAGAAAAAAGTCAAGATAAAATGTTGAAAATAAAGTCATTAAATTACGAGAAAAACTCATTAAATTACGAGAACAAATTCGTTAAATTATGAGAAAAATGTCATTAAATTACGAAAAAAAATCTTTAAATTTCGAGAAAAAAAGTCAAAATAAAATGTTGAGAATAAAGTCATTAAATTACGAGAACAAATTCGTTAAATTATGAGAAAAATTTCGTTAAATTTCGAGAAAAAAGTCAAGATAAAATGTTGAGAATAAAGTCATTAAATTACGAGAAAAAAGTCATTAAATTACGAGAACAAATTCGTTAAATTATGAGAAAAATGTCATTAAATTACGAAAAAAAATCGTTAAATTTCGAGAAAAAAAGTCGAGATAAAATGTTGAGAATAAAGTCATTAAATTACGAGAAAAAAGTAATTAAATTTCAAGAAAAAAGTCGAGATAAAATGTTGAGAATAAAGTCATTAAATTACGAGAAAAAAATCTTTAAATTTCGAGAAAAAATTAGAGATAAAATGTTGAGAATAAACTCGTTAAATTACGAGAAAAAACTCATTAAATTACGAGAAAAAAGTCATTAAATTATGAGAAAAAATGCGTAATTTAACAAATTTGTTCTTGTAGTTTACCGACTTTTTTCTCGTAATTTAATGAGTTTTTTCTCTAAATTTAACAACTTTAATCTCGAGATGGTTTTATTTTTTTATTATTGCTTGGCCCTGATCCTCTTCCGTAGTTTCATCCTACTGACAACTTTTTTGTTGTTTATTTATTTATTCCCTCTTTTTCGTGTCTTGTGCACCAAGTTATGTATTGTGTTTTATGTTACAGTTCAAAAGCAAGAATAAAACATATTAAAAAAGAATATATTCTCCCTCCATTACAAAAAAGTAAAAACAAAGAAATATCGTGAAAGATTGTGATAGGAAAGTGGGCTAGTTCACTTTCTGTAATTCTGTAATTTTATTTTACACACACTGTCCTGGTGGGCCCATATGCCTGGCGCACACACACACACACACACACACCTGTATGATGAGTTTGGTGAAGGGCTCGGTGAGCGTCTTCAGTAGTTCAGGCGCTTCATCTCCGCTGTGCAGCTGAAAGCCGCTGACAGTGACTCTGGCCAGGAAACTCATCAGACCCGACGCCACCTCGAGCGGCAGCAGCACCAGCACGGACAGCCAGTTAAAACAGTCGTGGATCGTCGCCCCGGCAAAGGCCCTGGAGAACGACAGGATTGCTTAAAATTATCATCACTGTTTATAGTCTTCGCATATATCACTGATGCTTTTTTAATGCGTGTTTTTCCTGGATAAAATCAGAAGAGAAAGGAAATTTGTTGATTGAGGTTGTAAAAGTCCACCTGAGATGACACTGGCAGCACATTCAGTCTGTAATGTGATGGAAATGATAAATTATTCATGTGGAATTGGATGGTTTCATATCAAAAAAGGCTTTCTAACCAGGACATGAAGGCTGAAGGTCATCATCATTATTTGCTGCAGAGATGATGTATTTTTGTAGGACAAAACCCAGAAATGAGTTGCATTTGAGCACTTCCGGTTCCATCGTCCTGGAGTCAATGTGTTTTTGAGTGTGAATGGCTGAAATAAGGTCTGTGGTGAACACAAGCTTATTTTCTGCAGTAATTCAAAAACCAATATGGCTGGTGGGTTTTTGTCGAGGGAACCAGGAAGATGCTGACTGGTGGGTCGGCCTACAAAAATATTATACGCTATTATTGCCAGGATTTTTTGCATTACCTAAAACAACACCTGAATAGGTACACACTCCAAAAATTGATTTATATTTTTGCAAATATATGTCAATGGTATCAGAACTTGATTTCCTTCGAATTAAGTTAATTTTTTTCCCACCTTATTGGGCAGATAATTTTTTTTCTTGTTTTAATCACTTAATTTCTCAGAAAACAAGACTTCAGGATGTCATTTTGCATCACAAGTATACTAATTTCACATTATTCAGATATTTGTATTGGAAAACACAAAAATACTAAGGTAGAAAATCACTTTTTGCAGTATATACTTGACTATTGCATCGCATTAGTCTACACCTAGGTGGCGTAAGCTGAAATTGAAGTCATTTCAGAGGCAGGAAAAAAAGTTATTGCATTTTGATGAAAGCTTAGAAAGATAATTAGTTTTCTTAGGAATAAATCGCACTGATAAATTATTCACAGTAAGACCTAGAACATGCATTGACAATGTAAATGGGCACAATTTTGATTTCATGTTGACTTTAAGAAATCAATTCTGCAACATTAAGAAGCATTTTGCAAGTGAACTTATAA
Organism: Megalobrama amblycephala; assembly: GCF_018812025.1. Classification (NCBI taxonomy): domain Eukaryota; kingdom Metazoa; phylum Chordata; class Actinopteri; order Cypriniformes; family Xenocyprididae; genus Megalobrama; species Megalobrama amblycephala. The sequence goes on along the minus strand of NC_063047.1, from coordinate 16,833,044 downwards.
ATACTTTAAGTGAACAGAATGGTTGCATGTCAGTGTGATTTAATCCTGTTAATAACAGCGATGGTGAAAATCATTTGGTTGGTACCGTTTAAATTCGTTCCTCTCTCCCGCCTGCATCAGGGCGACGATGGTGTTGGTGACAGACGTGCCGATGTTGGAGCCCATGATGATGGGGACGGCAGACTTTACTTCAAGCACTACACACACACACACGGATACAAACACACATTTACACTGCTGGACAAAAGTTTTAAATATGGCTGCAACAAAGTCTCTTCTGCTCATCAAGGCTGCATTTATTTAATGAAAAATACAGTAAAAACAGAAATATTGTGAAATATTTTTTACAATTTAAAATATCTGTTTTCTATGTGAATATATAGTAAAATATAATTTATTCCTGTGATCAAAGCTGTATTTTCAGCATCATTACTCCAGTCTTCAGTGTCACATGATCCTTCAGAAATCATTCTAATATGATGATTTGCTCAGAATTGTGAGTTTATCTTAATTGTGAGATACAAACTCGCAATAAAAAGGCTTTTTTTATAAGAATTGGACTTTATAACACACAATTGCAAGAAAAAAGTCAGAATTGTGAGTTTATATCTCGCAATTCTGACATTATAACTCTCAAATGCAAGTTTATATCTTGCAATTGTGAGATAAACAGTCACAATTATCTTTTTTATTTTTTATTTAGTGGCAGAAACAAGCTTCCAAAGAATAGAAAGTTCAAAAGAACCGCATTTATTTGAAATAGAATCTTTTGTAACATTATAAATGTCTTTACTGTCACTTTTGATCAATTTGATGCATCTTATTTTAATCTTACTCACCACAAACTTTAAAATGGTAGTTTCCGCATCATCATTGATAATAATAAATAACCATAAATGTTTCTTGAGCATCAAATCATCATATGTGAATGATTTCTGAAGGATCATGTGACACTGAAGACTGGAGTAATGATGCTGAAAATTCAGCTTTGATCACTGGATATCATACTATATATTCACATAGAAAACTGTTATTCTAAAATGGAATAATATTTCACTGTTTTTACTGCATTTTTGATCAAATAAAAGCAGTCTCGGCGAGACTTTATTTAAAAACATTATAAATTCACTTCTATTAAATGCATTATAGAGTTTTATATTTTCTAAGTGGTGTTTGCATGTGCAAAATTCACCATCATGATGCATCTCTCCTGACGCTGGATATGACATCTTTTCATTTCCATTGTTTCAACTGACTCTTAAATCAGGCTGGCATTAGAGTCAAGTCACATCTCCATTCAGAGACTATCAATGTGTAATTTAGCATCAGTAATTGCAGTAATTACAGTCCCTTGCTCTGCAGTGGTTTGCAGCTGGAGTGTGTTTTCGCTGAAGACCCACAGATCTAAGTGTGAATGAACACACTCCCAACATCCATTAGCTTCAATTCATTTACTCAGAGAAAAGCAAGGTTATTCCCTTCAATCCATTTCAAAACATCAAGATTTCTTTCAAGAGACTGAACTGCTGTGGAGTCTGAAACCCACCAGCTTCACATACTCTATTTACAACACACACAGCTAAAATGCTTCTTTTTGCATTTTTCTAAATGAATGCACTTATTTTTTTTATTTCGGCATAACAATTTGAGTAAATGATGCTGTTGAAATATCATTTTACATCAGAATTTCTTGTTTTAATATTTTCTAATCCCAGATTTGGCATGTGATCTCAGACTTTTAGATCTCCCACTGTTGCTGCTATATAATAAATCTCTTTATTGTGCTAAACATAAGCTCATTAACCCAAACAAAACTTCCTAATTAAAGCCGTGCATCTGTTGTGATTTCATCGGAGCTCTGGTGTTTCTCTGGATCGAGCTCTGATAGTCACACTTCACAAGCTTCTCACACTTTGAGGCCGTCGCTGCGAATGCACCAGCTAATTAGTTCATCCGTGAGAGATGCCACTTCATTAAAGCTGGGAAAATTATGCAACAACATATAGAGATAAGGCTTTCCGGAAATCATGTGGAATAAAAAGTACCAAGTTTCGCAAGAGCAAAATAGTCACATTAGATGATCTTTACAGATGATTGCAGAGAATTAAGCCATGAGTCACTATTTTTGTTAAAAGGAACTTTGGATGTCATGAAGTTCTGGATCAGATAAAAAGTTAAGGTAAGTTAAGCTAAAAGCATGTCGCCAGGAATTTTATGGGTTTATGTTCAATGATATGAAAATAAAAACAACCAATATACTGACTTTTAAAGCCACTTTTTTTGTCTATTCACTGTCTTTGTCTTTGAATGATGTTCATTTATGGGTGTTTTTCAGTACAAATAAAATGCATGTATGTATGTGAATACGTGAACATTTTAGCAATTTGTTCCCATGATTTAGTAATACATCAGCACGTTTTAAGAATTCGTTCCCTCTTTTTAAGTAAATTGTGTGCACGATTTAATAATTTGTTCCCTTGTTTAAGTTTAAAGGAAGGAACAAATTAGTTCAACATGGCCACGATTTACTAAAAAAAAAGAGAGAACAAATTCTTAAATTTCTTTAAAAAAAAAAAGGATTTTTTTTTTTCCAGGACTCTGTATATGTAATATGTATGTATGTATAGAAATAAATAAATGTAAATAAAGAAATAAATATTTCAATTAATTGCCATTTTATGTACACTGTGGTTCAAAAGATTGGAATTTTTTTAATGTTTCTGAAAGAAGTCTCTTCTGCTCACCAAAGTTGCATTTACTTGATTAAAAATACAGTAAAAACAGTAATATTGTGAAATATTATTATAATTTAAAATAGCTGTTTTCTATGTGAATATATAGTAAAGTGTAATTTATATCCAGTGATCAAAGCTGAATTTTCAGCATCATTACTCCAGTCTTCAGTGTCACATGATCCTTCAGAAATCATTCTAATATGATGATTTGCTGCTCAAGAAACATTTATTATCAATGTTGAAAACAGTTGTGCTGCTTCAGATTTTTGTGGAAACTTTGATACATTTTTTTCAGGATTCTTTGATAAATAGAAAATTCAAAAGAACAACATATATTTTAAATAGAAATGTTGTGACATTATAAATGTCATCTGTCACTTTTGATCAGTTTAATGCATCCTTGCTGAACGAAAGTTTTTTTTTTTTTTAAAGAAAGATATTTACTGACCCCAAAATTCTGAATGGTATTGTACTTAATTATATTTTAATCATTTGATGATATGAACCTGAGGTTATGATTTTAGTCTGTGCTAAAAATGAGTTGCATTTCTTACATCCGGACGAGACCAAGCTGACCACAATGGATGTGGAAGTACTCGAGCTCTGGACCAGAACCGTGACCAGTATCCCCACCATGAGTCCGGCGACGGGGTTGGACAGGATGGCATTATCCTTGAAAATGTCTCCAGCCACTTTGCCTGACAAAAGAGAGAAACATTTGCTTCATTTTAGTGAACTAGTTTTTCTGTGATCATCCTAAAGGGTTAATTCACCCAAAAATGAACATTCTGTCATCATTCACTCACCCTCATGTCAACACAAACCAATATGACTTTTTCTTCTTTGGAACACAAAACGTTTGCATACAATGAAACCGTTTAGGGACTGATGATTATTTTGATTTTATTTTTTCCATCTGCCCCTATTCACTTTCTTAGGAAAAACAAACATGACTGTTCTTCAGAACATTTTATGTGTTTCACAGAAAAAAATTAACCATGAAAAATGACAAGAGCAAGTGAATCATGTCAATTTTGGGTGAACTAACCCTGTAACAGCAGGTTATGCTTGTTTTTGCACAGATGACATGCACCACAGCGCTGACTGCTCAAGTTAATCATGCAAAGCCGTTTCTTCATCGTCATTAACATGTTTAGAATTGATTAACTAAATCTTAATGTCTAACCGATGATTTGAGAAAGCCACATTTCACACATGTACAACAGCTCAAATCTTTGAAAAATGAGAAACAACCCAATAATAATTATACACTCTAAAAAATGGTTGGGTTTAAAATGGACAAAACCAGTGTTTGGGTTAAATGTTTGCCCAACTTGTTGGGTAGTTTTATTTAACTCAACTGTTGTTTAAAAATGACTGTATTGCTTGCTTAAAATCAGCCCAAAGTATGTTGGAAATTAACATTTACACTCTAAAAAATGTTTGGTTAAAAACAACCCAAGTTGGGTTGAAAATGGACAAACCCAGCAATTGGGTTGTTTTGACCCAGTGGTTGGGTTAAATGTTTGCCCAACCTGCTGGGTAGTTTTATTTAACCCAACTACTGATTAAAAATGACTATATGGCTGGCTTAAAATGAATCCAAAATAGGTGAGAAATTAAAAATCAGACACATAATTACTAGAGGCAACAATAATAATCAAAAGGTAAACATTTATTAATAAGCAATTTAATAAATGTTTATTGTTTATTATTCATTATCTTATTAATAAATGCTCATTTATTAAACATATTAATAAATGTTAATTTCCAGCATATTGTGGGTTCATTTTAAGAAAGCAATACAGTAATTTTTATACAACAGTTGAGTTAAATAAAACTACCCAGCACGTTGGGCAAACATTTAACCCAACCACTGGGTTAAAACAACCCAATTGCTGGGTTTGTCCATTTTCAACCCAACTTGGGTTGTTTTTAACCCAGCATTTTTTAGAGCGTAATAATTAAACAATAAACATTCATTAAATTGCTTATTAATAAATGTTCACCTTTTGATTATTATTGTTGCCTCTTGTAATTATGTCTGATTTTTAATTTCCAACCTATTTTGGGTTCAGTCATATAGTCATTTTTAAACAATAGTTGGGTTAAATAAAACTACCCAGCATGTTGGCCAAACATATAACCCAACTGCTGGGTTAAAACAACCCAATCACTGGGTTTGTCCATTTTCAACCCAAATTTTTTTTTTAAACCCAGTGTATTATTATGTAGAATTGCATAAAAACAAATTACATTTCACCCCAAAATAACAGAAAAAGCACATGGGAATTTGTCTGGGAAAGGTGCTTAATTGAAAGTCAAAATCAAAGTTATAAAGCAAAAGGGCTGAAAGGTCAAAGAAAACTTTAAAGCAAGTAAAGATGTGGTTAACAGATGCAAAAAGTCTGGTTAAGGATGAATAATTACCTCCAGCCAGCTGAAAAGCAGAGCTTAGGACGTCCAGAGAACAAACAAACCCATAGAGCAGGAGCAGGAGCAGAGGAACCCTCAGCAAACTGATGAACAGTGAAGAAGACATTTCTTTATGTCTGCCCTCGCTGATCTTTGTGGATGCTGCAGGAGAGACAAAATACATGATCAAATACACGATGTTCCTGTCTTGATGTGCACGTCAGTTAAAAATATGCATGACTCTAAAAGTCCAAAAAAATCCAGACAGAATGTTTGACAGACACACAATGGACTTTGGGAAGTTGTCCTCCTTCCCAGGGTTTGGTCACCTTCAGTGTTGGAGGTTTGGTCATGGCAGCCGCTCACCAGGTCCAGAGCTGTGCTGGTTTTCCTGGGGTCGTGACCCCCAGCTGAGTCAGAAAGAAGATATTATGTCACTTATGCATTATTCTATACAGTGGCCCTCAAAAACAACTTAAAACACATAAATCACATGCATTCTATCAATACAATCCCAACAACTTCTGTTAGTTTTGCTTGTAACATGTAACAAGCTTTCTTTAAAATAAATGCCACTAAATGCATAAGTGTACACCCCCCTGAACTAATACTGAGTTGAAGAACCTTTTGAACTTGAAAATCAATGTTTCTGACGTCTTACCATTGAAGCTGATATTCTGCTCTGTAGTGGTGATTCTGATTGGTCGTGATGACATGGTGCCGTCTGTGTGGAGATCAAAAGAGATTTCATAACCATTGTGCAGGAATTCAGGTTTGTTTTATTGTTTCTTCATTTAAAGGAACGGTTACTGTAAATAGGATTTACATATTTAAATTCATATGCAAATACGGCTCTTCTACAGCATTGAAAATATTTTGGAGGCCGCCAAAATGAATCTTTGTACCACCAAAGCTTTATTTGATCATTTACTGTGACGATCCATGCCGTTCTGCACTACCCGCACCCACTGATGGCTGGCTGCTTTACAACACTCTGTGAAGAGCATCAAAGGTTTCTATTTACCACGTGTTTTTGCAGCGTAGCCAATCACAGACATGTCTGTTGAGCATGTGAACGCAATGGCCAATCAGATGTGTTCAAGTTAGTCAGAATCCGCTCAATGCCGCTGAGTTTGTTTCTACATGAATACTTTCATCAGATGATCTGTGCATTAAGTCTTGGAGTGTAAATGCGAAATAATAGACCTGCCACTTTTTCTATGTAATGTGTTACTTTGTTTCAGATCAGATTATGATCTGTCCTGACAGTGATTACTTTTTATTTCATGAAAATAGCATAAATTAACATTACAAGCTGTTTCTTTGTATTTGTGTGATTGTGTGATTGATGAAAAAGGTTTTTAAAAGTATAAAAAAACATAATGGAGACATAATTGAGTTTGAAGGTTTACTAAGTGTTAACAATGAGATTATGTGGTTTTTATAATCAATTAACACTGTTTTTGTCATTTTTTACAAGATGGACAAAATTTGTCACCAGAAAAAGTCATTTGGTTTAACCAAGATTTCGGTTTTACCGAATGACACTTTTGGTTATACCGGATGACGATATTTTAAAACAATGCTAATAGGCTGATATCTTGCTAGCTAATGAAAGGACAATCAAACATTTTATATTTAGTACAAGTTTTTAAAATATTACAATATTACATTTTCCATGTTTTATAGCGGTTGTACCGAATGACATGATGTTTCGGGACATGCGTATGAGCAAGTGAAAACATGAATTTTTCAAATAGTTAAAGAGAGTTAGTTACTTTGCCTCACAACTATGTGGTCCTTTGCAGGTGTCTGAATGATGTCACATACTGTCACATGATACTGACCACATGACTTGATCCAAAATGGATGGTTACTCCGAATGACATCAATGAAATTCATTTTTCCGGACATTCTGTCTCATAACAAAGCAGCAACCTTTACACAAAATGTTGATATATGATGTTATAAAATCATGCCAGAATAAAAAAAATATACATTTATTACATTTTAAGACATTTTAATCACAAATGAAATGGCTGTATTGACCTTTGGACAGTTAAACCGAATGACCTTTTGACACTTTTTCAAAATCTTTAAAATCCCTTTATATGTAGCAAAACATAATTAAAACCTTTTGGATTCAATAAAAGAGATCTAGTTGTACTATTTTACATACTTTGTATGTCATATCTTTGTTTTTTATTATTATTAAGGCCTTTGGACAAAAAAATGACCCGTCACGTCATTGACACATTTGTTAGGGGATAAGCACTATTCTTGAGTCTATGGCAGCCCATAGAAGCGTATGGTAAAAAGTTGTGAAATTTGGCACATAGGGAGAGGATAGACTGAACATTAATCACAGCAATTTTGGAGTCTCTAACTCGATCCCTCTAGCGCCACCAACTGTTCAAATTTGCACTCACGTTTAACTTTCGAACCGTACAATTCGATTGTATCCAATGACGTCATTTTGCTTCATGAAATTGTTTCCGAAAAACCTATTTTTTCAAACTCTTCCTTGACCGATGCTCCGATTTTCATGAAAATTTAACCAGAGCATCTTCAGACATTGCTGACAAAAAAAAAAAACCCATGAAATTCAAGTCAATTCGTCAAAACATTCTCGTTTAATGTTAGAACAAATTCTACGAACAGCACGCCAAAATGGATGTGCAGCTATATCTCCGCAACACTTTAGCATATTCTGACCAAACTTGGTGTGTGTTATGACAACCATGACCTGAGTGTACCTGTACAGTTTCGGCACAGTGCCACCTAGTGGTCACGAAAAATTATTATTATAATTTTTTTTTCAGTCTTTTCAGTCTGCAGCCCATAGAAGCGTATGGTAAAAAGTTGTGAAATTTGGCACAAAGGCAGAGGATAGATTGAACATTAACCACAGCAATTTTGGAGTCTCTAACTCAATCCCTCTAGCGCCACCAACTGTCCAAATTTGCACTTACGTTTAACTTTCGAACCGTAAAAATTATTATTATTATTATTTTGCTTGTAACTTCTGAATAGTTTGACCAAAAATCAAAAAGAATGTCACCCAACATGGACCATACCAGATCAATTTGGTGTCAGTGCCACCTATTGGTCAAAATTAATAAGCAATTATGTCACACTACAGGTTTGGAACAACACCACCTAAAATAAACATTTTCATTAAATATTTGTTCAAATAACATCAAAATGAATGACCTGCTGTCATTTCAGATCCATTACTGTCTACTTAATTTATTTCTCATTTGCTTCTTCCTGGCAATTTTTCAAATAAGTGAATGCTTGTCAGGTCTGTAAAGATGACAACACATTTGTGGTCCCTGATGGCCCCTGACGGTCCCTGACGACCACGTTTCTCTGCCAAATGCCTCCACAGCCATCAGGTTTGTTTTAGAGGTATTTTAATAACAGGTAAATGTGCTTTTTATGTCAAGGTTACCGTTGAACACGCAGTCTGTCTGCAAAGTGCTCTCATAGGACGACATACTAATGCATTTCTGAAAGCAGGAGCTCTTGAATGTCAGAGCAATTAAAGCGAATGACAGATTATGTTCTTGTTCAGCGGCTGCTGTAGGGGATGCAATATTATCACAGGTGCCACTTTCTCTGTCCGTGGCTCTCTGAAGAGGAACACACGTATATAACCTGGCCTTTGGTTTAGGTGGTATTCAAGATTTGATATGGGATGCTCAAATTTCACAGCTGTACTGTTCAAAAGTTTGCGGTCGATAAGACTTTTTAAATGTATTTGAAAGAAGTTACTTATGTTCACTTAGCTCAAGAGTTAGTGAATTAAATTACATGATGCGAAAGGGTTCATTCACTCTCAGAAAAATGGTACAAAAGCTGTCACTTGGGCGGTACTCTTTCAAAAAGGTACTAATATGTGCACTTACCTTTAAGATTTGCACCGTTTAGGGGTAAATATGGTACAAAGATGTACCTTTGGCAAAAGTACCTCCACAGTGACAGCTTTTGTAACTTTCCTTCTAGTATTTGGTTAACATGTGTGTTAGACCAGTGAAAATTCCTATTTTCTATTTATAAACAAATGAATTCATAAAATGCACAATTGATTCCAGTTGCTCAATCACTTCACATGCAATTATCTTGTATAGACAAGAAAACTAATTTACTGTAATTAATCTGCACAGTTAAGATGGCGGTCTTTCATAGTTTCAGATGCAATTAGAATAGAGTGCAACAGTCAGGTTCTGGAAGAATAAACTCCATTTTCTCCATAAGAGAGATTGATTTTTAATGAACCTTTAATGACAGCCTTTCTGTGAGTGACAAGGCTGTTAATCGATGGTATTTGCTTCTGTTGAAGCAATCAACCTGCATTTTTTCAACTTATTTTCAAAATAATTGAGCTTAGCAGTGGAATTCGTAATAAAAAACTACATTACCCACAATGCTGTAAAGAAAATTCCACCATCAGAGAGTAGAGACATGAAAAACGCGCCAAAAGAGCTCTTTAGCTCCACCCACTCCCATATATATATATATATATATATATATATATATATATATACATACATATTTTGCAATAAATCTAAAATATATTGTTTTTATGGTGTTCGCATGGGATTGTACTGTTGTTGTTTCCCAAAATAACGCTGTTAAGAACACAGTCTTGTACCTTTGTATTTGCTTCAAATCCAAGTTTGTAATGTTGTGATTCTCCTTGTAGCTGGTTGGTTTGGTTCATGGCTTATAACACATAAACAAAGACTTTTTTTAATCCCTATGGAAGAAATTAATAGGAAAAAAATACTTCCAGAACCAACGGCATGGAAAAAGTGGACGGGCACTAATGCAATTTGCATCAGTTAACTTAATTTTGTTAAATTGTCCGTTTTCACTTTTAAAGGATTAGTCCACTTTCAAATAAAATTTTCCTGATAATTTACTCACTCCTGATAATTGTATTTTTGAAAAAAATACAACTGTATATGTTTTATAAACACAAATGATCGCCTTGTACATGCTTCCGCTTTCCATATTCTTCAAAAAGCTTACGCTGTATGTCCTACGCCTTCCCTATGTACTTACGGAAAAAAATGAAACTTGCGCCGCGTTCGTTCCATAAGTAGAATAAGCACGTACAAGGCGATCATTTGTGTTTATAAAGCATATACAGTTGTATTTTTTTCGAAAATGACCGATTGTTTCGCTAGATAAGACTCTTATTCCTCGTCTGGTATCGTTTGAAGCTGCACTGAAACTGTAATTTTGACCTTCAACCGTTTGGAGGCCATTGAAGTCCACTATAAGGAGAAAAATCCTGGAATGTTTTCATCAAAAACCTTAATTTCTTTTCGACTGATGAAAGAAAGACATGAACATCTTGGATGACATGGGGGTGAGTAAATTATCAGGAAAAGTATATCTGAAAGTGAACTAATCCTTTAAGCTCTCAAAGTTTGCTGTATGTTCTCAAAATGTTTGCATAGAAACACTTATTTATAGAATTTATTTATACATTGATCATGGAACGTTTTTCTGAAGCGTTTTAGTTGATGTTCAGCTTATGTTTTTAAATGTAACCACTTGTTTCAGAATGTTCAAAAGTAACGTTCCCATAATGTTTGAAGAATGACAAAATAGAATGTTTCCTTAACATTTTTAAAACATTAACATTCCGAAATAATGTTTTCATAACTTAATGGGAACATTAGCAAAATGTTCTTGGATGACATTTTTGTTAGCTGGGATATACTTTGAGATAAATCAATGCCTAAACGCTTCTGTTCCAGCAAATACATGGTAAACTCAAAGACGCCTCTTCATTCTCAGAGTGAGTTCTGCTTCAGGAGCCTGTACACTCACTCACACTGACCTGCTTTGGTATAAAAGGAGCCGCACACGGCATTAAAATCTCACCCTTATCAGCACAAGAGCACAGCAAGTGACAAAATGGCAAGACGGCTTATGCAATGTGATTTTGAGCACTGGACCGGGCTCTCCATTGTGTCCCTGAGAGCCAAATATGGTTTTATTGAATGCAGGTCTGCTACAACACTGCATGAACTCAATCAGGAATACGTGCACAGAACAACAAGTGTCCTGAGAGTACAGATGCCACAAAAAGGACCCAAACAATTGAAACTGCTGTGCGGGATACCTTTAAAATAAATGCCACTTGATTGATTGCTTTCTAATGCAATGACATCCAAATACGTTTTGGGGACATTATATGCACTGGGGCAAAAATGGTGCAGGATTAACTTTAAAATAACTTTCTCTCAGAAATTGCTAGTAAATGTCACAAATAATTACAAAGAAACACCACAGATTGACCTGAAGGTCATATTAAATCCTACCTTTTCGGGGTCCAGATTTGACTCCACAGCAGCTGATGAGGCTCTCAGATTGACAGTCCACATGGTAAAGGAGGTTTATATGGGAAACCTTGTCATGAAGTGTCAATAATGACCTTCTTTGACTAATTAACTCGTGGGCCATCAGTGTTCAGTCAGATCATTTACAGTCAAACGAGCGAAGGCCCAAATACAGGATCAGTGATGCATGAACTGACTCGTGATGCAAACATTCATATCAAAATCAGATGAACTCTTCTATTTATTCTATTAGAAAATGACATTTTCTGTTAAAAAGCATATTTGCTCACACGATGGTGTAGCTTTACTGGAAAATCATGACATCTTGTGGTGAGACAGTGTACATTTTACTCTAAGATCGTTTCACACTGCAAATGTCTTTAATTAAATTCAAAATGTTATATTTTAATGTGTGCAAAATGTAACCGTTTCTGTATATCTCAATGTTTTCCAGGGTTATTTGAGTATGATTGAAATGCTATTATATTTTTTTATTAATACTTTCAATTAGTTTTTATTTCATTTTAGTTTCAGTGAACTATAAAAACCCTATTAGTTTTATATTTTGAAATAGTTTATTTTTATATTTTCTGTTTTCATTTTAATTGTATTAAAAAATTTAGTAATTTTGTTGGGTTTTTGTCATTTTTATTAGTGTTTTTCAAAATATGCCTATATATTATTAAAGTATTAATATTTAAATTTTTATTTATATTTAAATTTATATTTATTTTAATGCATCAAGTCAAAATGAGAAACATCTTGGTAACTACATTAAGTTTAAGTTTAGTTTAAGTTTTTATTTTTTTAAAAATGGTCTTATTAACTCTAATTAAAGTTATTTTAATGATTTTATATAATAACCTGAAACACTACAAAAATATAGTAGTGCAAATAAACACACTATAAAAAAATCATCTTAAAAATGTCACCAGTAAACATTGGCATTTTCTTCATAATCTCAGGCTCTTTTATCTGACTTCCTTGATCGTGAAGTTTTGAGATGCTGCCAGCTGGCATTAGAGCCCTTCCTTCCAGGCAGCAAAACAAGTTTTCATGTGCAGTAAATTTGGTTGAGTGTTTTTGCTGACCTTCACGGCGCTATTAAATTACTACAAAATATTGTGTTAGGTTTACACAAACACAATATGCTGGGAAAAAAACACATCAAGTTTAAAGTCTTCAGGACACCAGTGATAGAAAAACTATTTTATATTTACTAAAGAAACGAGTGATGATTGACAAGTTTTGTACGGGCAAATACTTAATACTTAAAGACACAATAATATCAAAATTGACAATTCTTGTTTTTTTATGGAATATATTATTTTATTTATTTGTGCACATCATTGTTTTAAATTCATGTTCCTCATAATTTTGAATCAGAATATCTTGCCTTGCAGCATCTCTTCTCTGATGATGAGGGCGGGGCAACCTGTCACTCACATGAGATCCACCAATAGCAAACCACAACCATCCATTCCGCCCTACATTTGTTCTTGTTCCAGAAGCGTTTCACTTGGATATACATCACAATAGGGAAGAAAAAACTAGCGCAACTTCAGTTTCATGCTGATTTTAAGGTCAGGGGTTGATCAAAATCAGTCAATACTAAAAACCTCAATTAATGAGTGGAATCTGATGTACTGAAATCAAAGACTATAGACCTTATGTAGCCCCGCCCCTTTTCAGCGTTGCGCTCGTTGTCTTTTTACTTCCGGTTTGTATTTCCACAGCTATATTACATTTATGAATGAACTGCTCGTTTTAAAATCTTCCCGACCTACTGACATTTGTTAAGACATCTGCTTTAAACATAACAATGCTCATGATAACTTTCATTAACTCTACAACAAGTAAATCCACTTAACCAACTAATTATTCTTTGACAGCGATGCCATAGAAATGTACAGAGCTACCGCAAAACCGGAAGTTCAAAGACAATATTCTAAAGATGGCGGCGCGCTTGTTTCTCTGGAAAATAAGGTAGACCTTATTTTCCAGAGAAACAAGCGCGCCGCCATCTTTAGAATATTGTCTTTGAACTTCCGGTTTTGCGGTAGCCCTGTATATTTCTATGGAAATAAGAATAAGAATAATTAACTGGTGAAGTGGATTTACCTGTTGTAGAGTCAATGAAAGTTATCATGAGCATTGTAATGTTTAAAGCAGATGTCTTAACAAATGTCAGTAGACCGGGAAGATTTTAAAATGAGCAGTTCATTCATAAATACAAGATCGCTGTTGAAATGCAAGCCGGAAGTCAAAAGACAACGAGCGCAGCGCTGAAAAGGGGCGGGGCTACATAAGGTCTATAGAATAACACAAGACGTGTCACTCGTATTGTTTTGAATGGGAGAAAGTGTAACGCGCAATATGGCGGAATAAGTCCCGCCTTCTAAATAAGAGCCAATCGCCGATCGGTAAAGTCATCGCGTCACTTCAGCGGCCGTTAGAATCACCGGTTTCTATAGAAACAGCCAGACGCACGCCTCCGAAGAGACGCGCATTTAGGTCTGCGCATGCGCATTAGCTTGATCCAGCCTGAAAAATACAGTTTTTTTGTCATGATTCGAGCGTTTAGAAACTAAATTTATGAGCCAGTTGTTGTTAGATTTCATTGGTGATTTCAAATATGAAATTTAATCGTAAGGTTGGCGAACAGTTTTGGAGAATTTGATGTTTCACCATTCAAAGAGATTGCATGATGCCCAGGATGCCCGAGAGGCGTTTCAAAGATGGCCGCCGAGTGAAATGACTTGTCTTAAAGGGACTTTGCTGAAATGTAACCGACTACCACAGCAAGCCTAACCATGTCCCTTTAGGGACTCTGTAGAATGCGTTATTTATTTTCTGTGCCTTTCTGAATTCGGAATTATGGCATCCCTAGTAATAGTGATTCTAAACTTGACTTCAATACTGCAGATAAAAATAGGTATTGGCGCAAAAGTGACCAATGCAAGTTATTTTAGCATTCATGAAGCTGTGGTCAGTTCTAGCAGGTCTTGTCAGTCATGTGTGGTTTACGTCAGATTAATTATTGTCGAGGCCTGCAGTGTCAGCAGACACACAGCATGATGCACCCGTTCACCTCTGGAAAAAAAAAAAAAAAAAAAAGAATCTGAGCACAACCATAAAAAAATAGTCTAAAAAGGGGTAGCAATACACCGTAAAACCAAACAGTGAAATTAGCTCATTTTACTCAAATATTACTGAAAGTTCATTTTGCTTAATTGAAGAAAAAGTTATGTGAAGTTATTCCCAGCTTACTGTATGTAAGGAATAATTGATGATGGGCTGTTGAATAGAGGCTATGCATCAATGTCACTTTCCCACCAGAACATGATCCCTAAGCTGGACCGAGTGGCAAAAGAACCTGCTGCATGACTGGATTTAATAGGGGAAACTGCGAAAACGCGAGTAAAAAATGATTACACTAAAGGTTGGTCTCGAAAGTGTTCCTTATGACATGCCAAATAAACCTAATCCATGGATACTGACATGCATTCAGGAGTCGTGTTTCCTGACATTTATATGTGCCTGATTTCGACGCAGGGGAAATACATAAAGCAAATCTGCCTGTGAACGCTTTATATAAATACTATAGGTTGGTCTAAATCGAAGTGATCACTTATATCAGTGTTATATATATCGTCATATCGTCCAGCCCTAAAACGTGTAGCCTATAGTTTTTGTCAGTGTTTATTTAAAAACATCCAGTTTTGCAGAATATAAGATGGTAAATATTTAATTGATGATTTGTCAACACAATATATAACAATACAATATATATACGGTATGATTTCACCCCAAAATCCAACATTTTGACATGAAATGATAACTGCTGGAGTCCAGCTGTTTCTGTGAACTGCAGTGATCCATTTGCTTCTTTTTTCTGTAGCTTTCAGCAGTCTGTAAAATAATGCCTCAGATTTTGTGTCAAATCTATTTGTACAGTCAATCACAAAGCTCTTTCCCATTTTTTGATATTTTGTGTGTTTTTCGCGGCATTCATGCTGAAAACCAATGCTGCAACTCAAGTCTTTTTGCCACTCAGTGGGCGTGACCGCAGTCATAATGGTCGACGTTGACGTCACGTGCATACCCTCTATAGAGTGGCCCAGGGATGACGCGTTTTTGTAGGCCAACCCGGAAGTTAGCGGCGCACGGGTTCCCTCGGTTGAAAGCCTATGCATTTTTCCCATAGACTTTTGGAAAATCATTTCAAAGGGTTATGACACTTACACGTTTTGTCTATCAAGATAATCTTTACAAGTTAACACAACATTTATAGATTTTGAAGCCTAAATAAAGTCGTCAGATGTAAAAGGCTAACAGTAGGCTATAAACGGACTACAGCACACCATGGTTGCGGATCAACGTCGTCACCACCAAGCTTTATTTAGAAAACAACTTTATTTAAAAACATGCTCGCTGATTATGATCTGCGCTGTTATTAATACTTATCCACTTTTTCATGAGAAATGCTGTCCAAATGTCCCGTTTTTAATGATGACGTCTAAAGTCCCTGCCAAAGGAAGTAGTCCCTTTTAGCAATTTGTTAGCAACCGCTGATTTTAAGACACAGTAAAAGTTTAAAAAAATCACAAGTGGGCTATAACTGGTGTGTTTTATGTCATAGATCAAAACGTGAAAGTATTTAGAGGCTTTGTTAACCACAGACCTTATTTCAGATTTAGCAAAAACCCATTCAAAAAACCCATAGACTTGACTTGACCTAAAATGCTAACTTGCTTCCGGATTTTGCCTACAAAAATGCGTCATCCCTGAGGCACTCTATTCAGCGATGCCAAGTCTGCGGTTTTCCTGCGGAATTGGTCTACTTTAACACTGATGATGTCAGCGGGTTGAAGCGACCTCAAATAACATGATATTTAGCCCCTGGAATGCAAATTTTACCAGAGGAACCCCGCCAAAACGTGGATTTTACACCCCCCATGACAAAAGACAATAGACTCCATTATAATCAGTAATGTTGTCTACACTGGATGCGGAGTGACAAATCTCCGACAGTAAACTGTTGCCTCGTTCTATTTATGGCGTACTGACACTAAGGACAAATGCTTTGTAACAGTGTAGACAGCTTTTAGCTGTTGCGACGTGAGCGACAACGGTCACGTCCGGTGTAGACACGGTGTGTGTGTGTTTGAGTGGAAGAGTGTGCTTTCCGTACATAAATGTAATTTTGTGGCAAAAACATGACAATAATTTGTCGTTTTTACCCTATTGTTTACTATATTTATTAGCTCGGTCGGTGTTGTTGTGGGTTTTGTTTCTTTTGTTGTTGTAGTCTGTAAGGACCCTTGAGTAACTGAAATCATCTGGCGAAGTGATATGGAACTGTAATGCGGTCAAAACCTGCCGGAACAACTTTATCCGTGCATTTCCCTGAAAATAATCGAACACCTTAAGGGGCTGTTCACACAGAACGCGTTTTTCTATTCCAATGCGCTACTTTCCCATTGTTTTTCTATGTAAACACGCGCTTGACGGACGTGCATGACCGTTACGCTCGCGTCTCGCGTCTTTTGCAGCGCCTCACACATGAGCGCCGCGTTTTTAAGACGCCGTGTCAAGTTAAAAGAATTTCAACTTTTACACGCAGCGCAGCTCATCAATGTCAGTTCCAAAACAGTGGACCAATCAGAAGAACTTGGAGGCGGGGCAAGCGTTGCGAGTTGGCATGACAACTGTTTTATATAATGGCAACATGGCGGAGGAGGCGCTCATTATTATCTTATTTTCTTTTTTTCCATGTCAAAACTTGTATCTGTAAATTCTGCAGTTTGCCTATTTCTATTATTTCCGTTATTGTCGTTATTGCATCACGTCTCAAAGGCGCGTCTCGAGACTCTGGCCTTTATATGCTGCGCTTTTTTTAAAACCACTCCTGAGCGCTGTCTCTCGCGTTTTTAGACGCAAAGACGCGTTCTGTGTGAATGGCCCCTAAGAACGTTGGTCAACCAATTAAATCAAGCATTCAACAGCCCCGTAGTATAAAAGGAGAATAAATGTTGAAATTAAGTGTTATCAAAGTCCCTTTAAGACAAGTCATTTCACTCGGCGGCCATCTTTGAAACGCCTCTCGGGCATCCTGGGCATCACGCAGCTCATATCTCTTTGAATGGGGAAACATCAGATTCTCCAAAACTGTTCGCCAACCTTACGATTAAATTTCATATTTGAAATCACCAATGAAATCTAACAACAACCGACTCATAAATTTAGTCTCTAAACGCTCGAATCATGACAAAAAAAATGTATTTTTTTCAGGCTGGATCAAGCTAATGCGCATGCGCAGACCTAAATGCGCGTCTCTTCGGAGGCGAGCGTCTGACTGTTTCTATAGAAACCGGTGATTCTAACGGCCGCTGAAGTGACGCGATGACTTTACAAGTCGGCGATTGGCTCTTGGCTTTAGAAGGCGGGACTTATTCCGCCATATTGCGCGTTACACTTTCTCCTATTCAAAACAATACGAGTGACACGTCTTGTGTTATTCTATAGTCTTTGGTGTTATTGTGTGTGTTTTTGCACAAGATTAATTAAGGGAAAGATGTGTTTGTGTCTAATTAGGTCAAAGCCGGCTGCAAAAATGAAGACTAATTATGTTAACTATATACACATGCAACTGCAAAGTGAGTACATAAGATCATGCAAGACAAGTGTGCTATTGCTAGCTAGCAGTTAACAGTAAAAGATGTTTTTGTTTTATGCAATCAAATTGTACAAGTTAAGTGTAAGTAATATGGTTGTGTAGTACAGAATGTAAAGTTCGACTAATTACCTCAAATTATTTTTAGTTAAGCCAACTTATTATGGGTTTATAATATATGACAACAAATATTTGCATTGTTTAGGCGACTTTCACTACAGATTTTGGTTATGAGAGTGACAAATGCATTCAAGAACTGAATTCACTCCAAAATATGCATGAGAAAAGATGCATGAGAAATGAGTTTATTAAATCTGTGTGTGCAAATCTGAACTGAACAACTAGTTATTAATGCAGTGATGACAGCGAGAGCAGGCTGATTAAGAACAGTGTCTTATTTTACCTGTGTTCATGGTGTTAATATTACTGTTGTCAAAAATTGCATGCACTAAATGAGCTACACAGTTTTCATGTTTCTTGTTTACGGCTCTGAGATGCAAAAAC
The DNA here is from genome assembly GCF_018812025.1 of Megalobrama amblycephala. Taxonomy (NCBI): domain Eukaryota; kingdom Metazoa; phylum Chordata; class Actinopteri; order Cypriniformes; family Xenocyprididae; genus Megalobrama; species Megalobrama amblycephala. Next base: position 16,814,355 of record NC_063047.1, on the reverse strand, counting down.
GATTACAAGTTTGACAGTGATGCTTGTATTCCAGAATTCACTCACTGAACTTTAGCACGATGAGCGGTTTAAACTTTATTATTAATTAGCACAAACTTTTAACCTGGGTAGCCTACTGTAAACACTTACACAACATCTTCAGCTGAGTCGTACAGTATGTCAGCTCTGTGATTTCAGCTGATGCCAATAAATAAGTCAACAAATGAGTGTCTGACACCATTTGACTTTGGGGCCCAAATACACGAGAGAGCTGGAGTGGCATCAAAACCACAAGATAAACAAGCCTAAGCCTAAGGAAAACATACCGGTAACACTCTACAATAAGGTCTCATACATGAATTACCAATGAAATTGGTTTCTTAATCTTAGTTAATGTTAATCTCAACATTTACTAAAACATTATTAGGGTCACAACTTTGTATCTGTAAACATTAGTTAATGCACTGTGAACTAACATGAACATTTTTATTAACTAACATTAATAAAGATTAATAAATGCTGTCAAAATATATTGCTTATTCAGTTAATGCATTAACTTATGTTAACAAATGAGACCTGTGTAGTGTTTCCTGGTACCATGCTTTCACAATGTTTTTTTCGACATGGTACCATGGTAAAACCTTAGAGTTACAAACTCTGAGCTCCACCTCAGTACTTAACTTGCAAGCTTTTTTTAACAAGTTCTTCATAAGAAGAAATATCTTAACCCATTAAACTTGAAAGTATTTATTTCTATTTTTTTCTAGTGATAAAGTATACAAGCTGTTTAATTCATAGCATTTAATTTAAAATTAAAATGAATTAAAACAAAATGAATGAATTAAAACTAAATCCACAGAATGATCCCATGATAGAACCCTTCAAGGGGGACATGAAAATGTAGGAAGGGGATCTTATTATAATATTACCATCCATTGCATGTTTCCACCCACAGCGCCGCCATTTTGTTTTCGTAACGGTGTACCAGTTTCCACTGTCGACTCCGGTTTGAACAATGTAAGGCTGAACACCGTTACTGACAATCCTCATTTTGGCTGCGTGAGATTCTCCAGCTTTGTTGTTGTTGAGCTGTTAAAGCCCCGCCCTCTTCTGGAAAGGGGGTGGGAGCAGCTCATTTGCATTTAAAGGGACACACACAAAAACGGCGTGTTTTTGCTCACACCCAAATAGGGGCAAATTTGACAAGCTATAATGAATGATCTGTGGGGTATTTTGAGCTGAAACTTCACAGACACATTCTGGAGACACCAGAGACTTATATTACATCTTGTGAAAGGGGCATAATGTGTCATGATGAGGTAATAAACAAGGAAGTAGGATATAGCAGATGATATTAATCTCTAATCTATTAATTTCTAGTCAGAGGCAGGAGATTCAGCAGCATTCATGCCCCTGTAAAAAAGATGAGTCATCAGTATTTTTGGTTCATCTTCCAATAAAAAGCTGTAAAATAAATGTGTTTATCTTTTAGTAGTACACTATCATTTCAAAGCAACACTGGCTATACAAACTTTGTGGAAACATGCTAGGCCAGCTATAATGAGATAATACCAGGAAAGTGGGATAATACAATAATCTTGTAAATTACTGACAAAATAGCAATTGCTAGTGGATGGGGATGAATGTGCTCCTAATTTGTTTTAAGCCTAATTTCAAGTTTATTTGCTCTGACCAATGACTTAATTAGGCTTGAGCTTCTTTACAGTAAAAACACACGTCCTCATGTTCATAGTGAAATGATAGAGTTTATATAAACAGCAGGTCAGAGTACAGAGACGCAGCGCGGACAGACGCGAACAGACTGTATGTGCTGCAGGATGATGAAAACTGATCCAACAGAAGGAAGAGTTAATGCTGTAACTGTACCATACCAACATTGTTTATAAAAAACAATCGTGTGTGTGTGTGTGTGTGTGAGAAAGAGTGTGTGAGGGTGAGAGAGAGAAAGAAACAGATTAACGGCAGCATCATTTCAGCTCTTCTGTGGATGATGCTGGAGTCACATTTTCTTCTGGTCCCTCCTGAAACAAACAGAACTTTTTTAGGTTTTTGACTGATGTGTGTATATATACAGTACAGTTTGGAACCACTAAGATTTTTAATGTTTTTAAAAGAAGTTTCATCTGCTCACCAAGACTACATTTATTTAATTAAAAATACAGTAAAAAACAGTAATATTGTGAAATATTATTACAATTTAAAATAACTGTGTACTATTTAAATATATTTGACAAAGTAATTTATTCCTGTGATGCAAAGCTGAATTTTCAGCATCATTACTCCAGTCTTCAGTGTCACATGATCCTTCAGAAATCATTCTAATATGCTGATTTGCTGCTCAATAAACATTCATGATTATTTTCAATGTTGAAAACAGTTGTGTACTTTTTTTTTTTCAGGATTCCTTGATGAATAGAAAGTTCAAAAGAACAGCATTTATCTGAAATACAAAGCTTGTAGCATTATACACTACCGTTCAAAAGTTTGGGGTCAGTAAGAATTTTTATTTTTTATTTTTTTGAAAAGAAATTAAAGAAATTAATACTTTTATTCAGCAAGGATGCATTAAATCAATCAAAAGTGGCAGTAAAGACATTTATAATGTTACAAAAGATTAGATTTCAGATAAACACTGTTCTTTTGAACTTTCTATTCATCAAATAATCCTGAAAAAAAATATTGTACACAAATATTTTGTACAATTGTACACATTAAATGTTTCTTGAGCAGCAAATCAGCATATTAGAATGATTTCTGAAGGATCATGTGACACTGAAGACTGGAGTAACGATGCTGAAAATTCAGCTTTGCATCACAGGAATAAATTACTTTGTCAAATATATTTAAATAGTACACAGTTATTTTAAATTGTAATAATATTTCACAATATTACTGTTTTTTACTGTATTTTTAATTGAATAAATGTAGCCTTGGTGAGCAGACGAAACTTCTTTTAAAAACATTAAAAATCTTAGTGGTTCCAAACTTTTGGACTGTACTAATATATATATATATATATATATATATATATATATATATATATATATATATATATATATATATATAAAATATAGCAATATCTACCTACATACATTTAACTAAAACATTTTGATATGAAATATTTTAGAGTGATGAGACAAAAAAAACTTTTTACCAAATTAAACTGAACTTACCATCTCAAACACCATTTTTTGTAGACACTTTATGAAGCCGTTTTTAATCGTTTCAGGTTTTGCTATTATTTTAGGGACGTTTGTGACCCTTGACCACAAAACCAGTCATAAGTCGCACGGGCATATTTGAAGCAATACTATATTTCACAATTTCAATCAATTTCAAAATTGACTCTTTTGACTGGTTTTGTGGTCCAGGGTCACATTTGGTCATGATCCACACAGTTTAATACTCACCTTCACCTTTTCCAGTTCTGACCCACCAGGTAGTGATTTCTGGGGGATGTGGAAGGCCTAACAAATCAAAAGACTTAGTTATTCAATGTGGTCCTATACAATAATGTACTCCTGTTATGCTTTTTTGGATATTTCCTTTGATGGCATATGTAATAGAGCTGTTTCAAAGATAAAATTTGTCTCCTAAAAGAAAGTGATTCTGAACTGCCTGAAGCGAATCGTCAGTAATTTCAGTCTCACTTCCTGGTGAACCTACGTAGGTTTGTAACTAATTTACATAATGCCTTTCTACAGTCTTCATTGGCTGAACAGCGTCTCCTTTGCCCCGCCCTCAATCACTGTAGTTGTATCTGAGACTGGAAGAGTTTGGTTCGTGTCGTTCATGTCGAGAAGACTCTGTTTTCTGCTGTCAAAGCAAATCCACTTTGATGAGATTGATACGGTAAAACTGACGCCACCTTTACTGGTGGTTTCTGACCAATCAGAGCAGAGCAGCTCTCAGAAAGGAGGGGTTTAGAAAGACAGAATCTTTGAACGAACCGTTTCAGACACTGTGAGAAAATAGCTGATGCTGCAATGGATATTATGAGAAAATTAAAGTGTTTTTGACCTTGGATGAATGTAAACCTGTTGTAGGAGACTCAAATCAATCCTTAAGGGGGTGAACGCTTCATTCAAATATTTGAACGATCAAACCAGATGTGTAATTATTGAGGTAGCTGCTATAAACACGTAAATGTGCATTTACATCAAAGATGCAATATCAATTATTTGAAGTAGAGAGGTTGTCTTCCACCTTTTTAGCTTGCTGGACTTCATCTGTAGACTTCGACCTGCTTTTCACTGCGTGTCTCTGGGGTGAAGTGGACTGCAAAGACACACACACAGAAATTCAGCACAGTAAAATGACCACATCAGCACAACAGTCACTTTCTGTCAGCTCAGCAGAGTAAACTCACCTTCTGATCCATGCTTTAACTGTGTAGATGCTCTCCTCAAACACACTCCGATCAGCTGCTGTCAGAGAAGAGAATAAAGCAGTCATGACAGACAGAAGTGTGTGGTGTTTTACTACCACTAGAGGTCACTGCTTTCTAAAGGAAACCGCAACCCTGTAAAGCCTGACAAATGAAATAATAGTCTGAAAAATCATTTACACATTGGGTATCTATTAAGTTACACTATAGGTAACTTTGCAACTAACTCTCATTAGTGCCACAAAAATATATGCAATTTGGTGCAGATGCTGAAATTTATATGGACAAAATGTAAGATGAAATTATGTTGCTTGTAATGTAAATCAATGAGATCTTAGTTTTATGATCAAAGCTCTGTAGTTTTAAAACATATAATTCAATGCAATACAATGAAGATTGAGAGATGAACAAATAAACCTGATGATCATATTTGAGACTCACATTTTTATGATTTTACTATAAAATGATGTATGGAAGATCAAGCAAAGCTAAATTGTTTCAGTCCAGTTGATTAATTCTCATCTCTGACATTCAACCTACAATATATCTATTTCACACACTGACATTTTCAAGTGAGCTATTCATTAAACTCCCACAATCTGTCTCCTTGACCAGAGATTAACACACATCTAAAGCGTGCGTGAGAAGCTAAAGTGAAAGCGATGAGCCGGAGAGAGAGGGGTTGAGCTCTCGATGATCTGCTGTGACTGTGAAGAGCTCTGTGGCTTGAGAGGAGGAAAACACACTTCCTATCGATTCATCCACACCACTGAGTCAACAGCACTAAAGCTGACGTTTCTGAGGCAGATCCAGCCTCACACACACTCAGAGATCTGAAAGGACAAGCAATGAGTGATCTGCACCATCCTAACATTCTTCGAGCTGAACTACTATTTGTTCCTTTAGCTTTCTAGGACACAGAGACTTTGTGAGAGGCCACTGGGGTCTGAGCGATAGCTATAGGGTATTCTGAATGTAAATAAATGAAATAACTCTAATCTTAATTAATAAAATGCTTAAAAAAAAATTTAAATGTCATTTTATATTTCTTATATATTACATCAATTATATAGGCTAATTATAAGATTACATAATAACACTATAAATAATTATTAATAATAATATAATTAAATAATTATAATTAATAATAAATAACTATAAATTAATAATAATAATGCTATAATTTTATAAAACATTTTGATTTACATGTGATTGACTTTCTAACATAGTAAAATTCCATAAGACAATTCAAATCAAATAAATCAAAATGTGTTTCTTATAATATTAAATCAATTATGATAATAAAATTACAAAATATATTAAATCATAAAATCCAAAATAATAATAAACTAAAATGTCAAAATGTATCTTATAGCATATTATAAAAATTAAATGATAAAATTACATAAAAATATATTATTAAAATCATAATAATGAAATGCAAATAAATAAAAAAATACTATAAATAATATACCTTTAATAATAATAATAATAAATCTAAAATGCTAGAAGACAATCAAAATTTATTTCTTATATATTACATCAATTAAATGATAACATTACATAAAATATATTAATAAAGTAATCAAAATGAAATCCAAACAACAAAAAAAACTATACATATTATAATACTCTTAATAGTAATAATCTAAAATGCTAAGACAATTAAGATGTATTTCTTATACATTACATCAATTACATAAAGTTACATAAAATATTTTAATAAAATAGCAATACTATAATATTAATAATCCAAAATGCTAAAAAAAAAGCAAATTGTAATATGTTGCTTATATAATATATATATTGCATAATCCTACTCTAAAAGAACAATTAAAATGTTTTTCTTATTAAAAATTATATATAAAAAATACATATTATTATAACATTATAAATTATTTAAAAAAAAACAATTATATTATAAATTTCTTTTCCCTCCCTCAACCATTTTTAATTAAAAAAACAGATAAATCAACCAATACTACAACCAAAACCTACTTTGATTATATATATATATATATATATAAATATATATATAAATATATAAATATAAATATAAATATAAATATATATATATAAATATAAATATATATATATAAATAAATAAATATATATATATATATATATATATATATATATATATATATATATTATTTATTTATTTATTTTTTAATCATATCATATTATATCATATTATATATAATAAAATCTCAAGCAGAAACGGCCTATATCAGGGAGCCTTCAAATATTGTGTTTGACAACGGGGACCTTTGAGTCCAAAAGGTGGAGAATCTCTTGTCTGTTTGATGTTTTTACACCCATTTTATTGTCGGTTTTGAAAAATCTCTGTCTCCAACCTGAAGTATGAGCAATAATAACAGCGACGCTCGACTTGTGCAGAACGAGAGAGAGAGAGAGAGAGACTGAGGCAGAAACAGAGGCTTAAAAGCAAGTGATTTAGATGTGAAAGGAGGGTGAGATGTGACCTCGCACTACGCTTCGATTAAGTCGGCTAATGTAAAACTTATCAGCCTGTTCTGTAATTCAAATGAGGATTTAATAATGCTTAGAGGAACACCATCTTCCTGAAGGTCAAGAAACTTATGAAGGTCAATAAAACTCATCTGAACACTAATCCACCCTAAAAATGTTGGGTTGTTTTTCAACCCATGTTTGGGTCAAATATGGACAAATATGTTTTTTTATTATTATTATTAAATTTTAAACCCAATGGTTGGGTTTGTCCATATTTGACCCAATCAGGGGTTGAAACAACCCAGCATTTTTTTTTTTTTTTAGAGTGCAGGTTTACATCTTTGTGCTTTCGATCAATTCAAGGAATGTTAATATATTTGGACGTCACCATTAAAGCACAAATCTTAACCCTTACTTTTGGACACTACTATAGTAATACCATGGTATCTTTGAAAGCATCTACAAACATCCTGGAATATAAATATCAAACCACTACAACACATGAATAACAGAAATCTCCAGCAGCGGATGTCAATCAATCTCACGCTGTGATGATTTTTCTTCCTCGGCCAGTGAGTCAGACCTGCAGCACATATTTAAAAGCACACCAACACCTTCATTTGCTGCTCATATAGTAAATTATTAAAACAAAACATTCAGTGAGGACGACAGAAATAGCATCTTCCATACAGACAGTTGAAGGTAAAAACATCCATGAGACATAAAGAGCATATATTTGCTGTCTGACATCATGACACTCTGACTGTCAAGAACCAAAACACATTTGGTCCATTCAGTTCAGTTATTGAATAGAAACGCTGTTCGAGTGAATTTGCCCTTCAGTGATTCTGGAGCAACAGATGCATACAAATACACAAGTCATGATGTTCCAGACAGCTCAGGAGCTCATTACCTTTCCAGTAAATACAGTATAAGCACAGTAAATTCACTCATTGTAACGCAGAGATTATAAAAAGAGAGCTGGAATAAGGACACTTACCCTCCTCCTGTCTGTCAGTGAAGCGTAGAAGCTAGTAAATGAATCCTTCTCGTTTCACGATGCAGTCGCTCCATCCCTCCCTTTCTCTCTCTCACACACACACTCATTCATAATTTCACAGACAAGCACGTACACACACCCACCAGGCCAGTCACGAACACACGAGTGTAATGAGGAGGGCGAGAGAGAGAGAGAGATGAAGGGGTGCAGTTAACCCTAAAACAGCATTCATGCACAATAGATGTTCACATTCTTGCCAATATTAAATAAACACTAAAGTGGAATAAATCAGCTACTTTATTATGGTTTAATTAATACTCTGAATTAGCTTTTATTTCTATATTTTTTTAGTTTATGTAAATTTTAGTTTAATTTTTAGCCATTTATTTATGCTTGTGTCATTTTATTAGTGTTTCTTTATATATATATATATATATATATATATATATATATATATATATATATATATATATATATATATATATATATATATATATATATATATATATATATATATATATATATATACAGTCGTGTACTTTTTTTTCAGGATTCCTTGATGAATAGAAAGTTCAAAAGAACAGCATTTATCTGAAATACAAAGCTTCTGTAGCATTATACACTACCGTTCAAAAGTTTGGGGTCAGTAAGAATTTTTATTTTTATTTTTTTGAAAAGAAATTAAAGAAATGAATACTTTTATTCAGCAAGGATGCATTAAATCAATCAAAAGTGGCAGTAAAGACATTTATAATGTTACAAAAGATTAGATTTCAGATAAACACTGTTCTTTTGAACTTTCTATTCATCAAATAATCCTGAAAAAAAATATTGTACACAAATATTTTGTACAATTGTACACATTAAATGTTTCTTGAGCAGCAGATCAGCATATTAGAATGATTTCTGAAGGATCATGTGACACTGAAGACTGGAGTAATGATGCTGAAAATTCAGCTTTGCCATCACAGGAATAAATTACTTTGTCAAATATATTCAAATAGAAAACAGTTATTTTAAATTGTAATAATATTTCACAATATTACTGTTTTTTACTGTATTTTTAATTAAATAAATGTAGCCTTGGTGAGCAGACGAAACTTCTTTTAAAAACATTAAAAATCTTAGTGGTTCCAAACTTTTGGACTGTACTGTACATATATATATATATTATATAAATAAAATTATTTATTTATTATTTAGGCTTAATTCATTTGGTAACATTTTACAATAAGCAGAGGGGGTCTCCGCTTGCACTCAAAAAAGAGCCAAAATAATAATTAAAAAAAATGCTTCCAAAAACCGAGATATGGTGCAAAAGTCTCCATATACGTTTTTTTTTAAGCCATATCACATGAGCAAAAGCCGTTTTCCAGAATATCAGCACATTTGCAAATGGGATATTGATTTTATACAACAATTTTTTACATTTTATTGTAAATATTGTCTGTTTTTCCTCTATTTTGCCAACAAAAAGAGTTCAAAAACAGTAGAGCCACACAGTAAAATCTAACAAATGTGCTCACTTAATTTTTGTTGATGACTTTTAAGTGCAACTGTGTGTTTACCTTATATTCTTACTATTTGTCATCATAAAGATCTTACTGTTTGTATTAAAAGCCCTAGTTACTCAAATATCCCTTGTTAAGGTCACATGATTTGTTTGAGTGTCATGCAAGCCACATGACCACTGACGTCATTCAAGGCTTGGATTGAGAATTTTCTGATCGGCAACTGTCTTGTTTTGCTGAAGACCTCAGTGTCATGACACAATAAAATTGGTATTTATATTGGACAGAAAATCTGATGAGAAGCTGAAGCACAAAGTGATGTCATCAAAATCATTAATCCATACTGGCAGAAATGAGACACTAAATTATGAATGTTTATCTTTTAAAGGTGAATTTTGTCATTGTTTTGGCACACACTAGCTTAAAGGGGAGCTATTATGCAAAATTCACTAGGTGTTTGAACAAATGTGTTGGCAGTGTTTGTACACAACCATCCTAACCCACTCTTCTTTTTAATCCCCATAAAAATGTCAAGTGTTTTCATTTTCTGTACAATTTAACATCACATTGCTCAGGCCCCGCCCACAACCGCAGATGGACTCTGCCTTATTAGCATAGACCCACCCTGAGCGAGTTGTATGCGGTCTACCATTGTCTCATAAGCGATTGAGGAGTTTTGTTGTTGAATGCAAGAGTGAACATGAGTTTTCATTTACTCCTGACATCTGAGCCGCTGAAGATGCAGTGGATTCGTTTGATTTTTGAAGGGAATGTGCCACAGATCTAATATACACATGCAATTTCTGTCCCTGCTGTTTACGTTCACAGACATAACTGTGTGTTTTTGACAGTTTAAACAATAGGATATGAAAGAGAAGTTTGTCCAATACTCACGAGACGTGCTTTCTGACAGCCAGCTTTCTGTGCTTGTGCTTCAGAAATGATAAATGAGGAGTTTAAAGGTGCCCTAGAAACAGTTTTTACAAGATGTAATATAAGTCTAAGGTGTCCCCTGAATGTGTCTGTGAAGTTTCAGCTCAAAATACCCCATAGATTTTTTTTTAATTAATTTTTTTAACTGCCTATTTTGAAGCATCATTAACTATGCACCGATTCAGCGCGCGGCCCCTTTAAATCTCGCTGCCATTTTTTGCTATTGTTCTTGTTTGCTTACCTAGTCTGATGATTCAGCTGTGCACAGATCCAGACGTTAATACTGGCTGCCCTTGTCTAATGCCTTTCATAATGTTGGGAACATGGGCTGGCATATGCAAATATTGGGGGCGTACATATTAATGATCCCGACTGTTACGTAACATTCGGTGTTATGTTGAGATTCACCTGTTTTTCGGAGGTCTTTTAAACAAATGAGATTTACATAAGGAGGAGGAAACAATGGAGTTTGAGACTCACTGTATGTCATTTCCATGTACTGAACTCTTGTTATTTAACTACGCCAAGGTAAATTCAATTTTTGATTCTAGGGCACCTTTAAACTGATATAAACGCATGTAAATAAATTCATGATGAAGCACTGCAGTGTCCCTGAGTGAGGTCACAATATAGTTAATCAAAACAACACAGATGATTTGTTGGTATTTGGCAGAGAATCCAATGCATGAGCCGTACAGGCTCCGCCTTCTTCTGGAAAGGGGGAGGGGAGCAGCAGCTCATTTGCATTTAAAGGCACATGCGTAATAACAGCATATTTTTGCATTTACTCAAAAATGGGCATTTACAACATGGTATAATAAATGATTTGTGGGGTATGTTGAGCTAAAACTTCAAAGACATATTCTGGGAGACTTATATTTTGCCCCTTTTTTTCAAGATGTCCACTTTAAGGCTAACATTCATACTAAAAGTCAAAAAAAAAAATTCAATTTTGATTTCATGGGCACTTAAATCTTAATGTTAAATGAGACATTGTAAAGCATTACCATGTTTTATTTCTATTTAGCTTTAAATTATTTTTATTTCAGTTTTAGTAACTTTAGTATTTTAAGTCAATTAGCATATTAGTTTTAAGTTTTTTTTTTTGCTTGTTTTTTGACAACAGTAATGCTGTCAAAAAGGCTTTCCAGATCAACTTTTTTTGAGACACACTACCAGAGAGGAAGTGACACGATCCCCCCCCACACACACACGCATGCATGAGTATTGAGAAACAAATGACAAAAGACAAAAACCTTCATTACTATAGTTCAAATGACTGTACATGACTTCAAAACCACAGCAGAGATGCACTTAAAGAAATGTATTGATCATTTACTCACCCTCACGCTGATCTAAACCTGTGTAACTTCTGAAGGAGGATGAAAGGAGACATTTTATCTGCTATTTTCTCAGTCCACAAACACATTCATAGATGACCTTGAATATAGTGCACGAGTTGTACGGACTAATTTTATAGCTTTGTGTCCAACATCCGTTTTCATTTTACAGAAGAGAGCAGCACTAACCAAATAATCAACAGAATTTAAAAACTATGTGAAAAAAGTCAGTTTTGGTTTGACATTACGCGAAGTGCAAAAAACAGAAAATGTCATTTTTTTAAACTATTCTGAATATGACTTTGCTTGCCTCATTACATATCAGATTGCCTCACCACACAAAGCAAAAAAATTGTGCAAAAAATTGTCGTCAAACAGTGCAACTTCCCCACACCAGCTCATACAAAACCGTTTTAATCAGACACTAAAACTCATTGTGAACACAACATTCAATGTAAAGTCACACTAATGTGCTCCCATACCAAACACATTCTAATAAATATAAAAAGAGCACACTTAATAGTGCAAACAATACAATCTGATATGAAAATAAATACATTTTTTTTAGGCAAATGTAGTTTGATCTTTTTTTACAACTCCCCATAATTCTGCATTATTTGATGGGCGGCATTTCTAAGTGCTCTATATATGGCAGTGTCTGTAATATACAAAATATACACACATCATTCACTCTCAGGTTAAGAAATCTCAACTCGCTCACACACAGGAGAGTTTCACTTCTCCACACAACTAACTGCTTTGAGTCTTTTAAGCTGCTTGAATAGTGCTCGAGGTCTC